>NC_134566.1:3619026-3920612 GCF_025594145.1 Primulina tabacum
AAATACTAATGCAGACAAACAGCAATCTTCAATCAAATTTGAAATACCAATCGTCGATAAGGATAAAGGACATACATTTCGACTCAGTGCATTAACTGCTGCATTAGACTGCCCCGGATAGTACTTGATCTCAAAATCAAAGTCTTTCAATAAATCAAGCCATCTTCGCTGTCTCATATTCAATTCTGACTGTGAAAATAGATATTTTAAGCTTTTATGATCAGAATAGATCTCGAACTTCTCACCATATAGGTAATGTCGCCATATCTTCAGTGCAAATACGATGGCTGCCAATTCAAGATCATGAATTAGGTAGCGAGATTCATGTGGATTCAATTGTCTCGATGCATAAGCAATAACATGTCCTCGCTGCATCAAAACACAACTCAATCCTCTGTGAGAAGCGTCACAATAAACAATGAAGTCACCAATACCTGATGGAATCGTCAATACAGGAGCACTGGTCAATATCTTCTTCAATTCAAGAAAACTGGAATCACATTCCTCTGACCAAACAAATGGAGCATTCTTCTGTGTCAACTGAGTAATAGGCTTAGCAATACTCGAGAAATCTTTAATAAATCGATGGTAATATCCTGCTTAACCCATAAAATTGCGTATCTCTGGCACAGATGTCGGTCTAGGCCAACTGATCACAGCCTCAACCTTGCTAGGATCAACAGAAATACCATTTCCAGATATAATATGACCCAGAAATACAACTTGTTTAAGCCAGAATTCACATTTAGAAAGTTTGACATACAATTTCTCAGTTATCAGAATTCTCAGTACAGTCCTCAAATGCTCAACATGATCAATCATATTCTTCGAATATATCAGAATATCATCGATAAATATAATCACAAAATCATCAAGATATCTATGAAACACACGGTTCATCAAACCCATAAATACAGTTGGAGCATTTGTTAAACCAAACGGCATGACAATAAACTCATAATGACCATACCTGGTTCTGAAAGTTGTCTTCGAGATATTAGAATCTCTGACTCTCAACTGATGATATCCAGATCTCAGATCGATCGGAATAGACAGAAGAACCCTGCAACTGATCAAATAAATCATCAATACGAGACAAAGGGTATTTGTTCTTTACCGTAGCCTTGTTCAGTTCCCGGTAGTCAATGCAAAGTCTCATAGAACCGTCCTTCTTTCTTACAAACAGTACTGTAGCACCCCCAGGAGAAACACTCGGTCTGACGTAACCCTTGGCCAGTATATCTTCCAACCGCTCTTTCAATTCTTTCAATTCAATCGGTACCATTTTGTATGGAGCTCTTGAAATTAGAACTGTACCTGGTACCAATTCAATGCTGAAGTCTATCTCTCGAATAGGAGGCAAACCCGGAATCTCATATGGGAAGACATCAACAAACTCACATACCACTGGCAAATCAGCCAATGATGGGCTCGATTTCAGTAAGTCATCTGAATACACAAGGCATCTTTCCGCTGCTTTCTGTAATAATCGAGTTATAGACATATCAGTTATCAAAGGAATTCTAGATCTAGAACCCTTACCGTAAAATTTCCATTCTTCAGCCATCTCAGGTCTGAATCTCATGGAAACAATCAACGGTAGCTCTGTACTTGGTCAGCATATCAATACCGATAATACAGTTAAAATCAGACAACCCAAATACAATGCAGTCTGACTCAATCTCATGTCCGTCATATTGTAGCATACAATGTCTAACAGACGTCACTGATACAAGACCTCTCCCCAAGGGTGAAGAGACAGATACTACAAATGATAAAGACTCAACTGGCAATGCATGACTCAATGCAAATCGCTCAGAAATAAATGTATCGGACGCACCCGTATAAATCAATACGTAAGCATGATAACCACATAAAGAACAGTTACCTGCAACAACCTCATCTAGTTCTTTCTGAGCCTGTTCTTCAGTCAAAGCAAATACTCTGGCCTACTGTCTAGGAGGCTGGCTCACAGTCTGGCTTCCTCCTGGCCTCTGCTGTGACTGAGGAGTACTCGGTGGTGGCTGGAAAGAGTGAACAGCTGTGGGGACCCGGACGCTAATCATGTTCTTAATCATCATTGGGACAATTTAATCGATTATAATAAACATGGTCTACATTTTTTTTTGAAATACAGTATTAAATGCGGAACGTAGTGGAATACATTCTAATATGCATGTCAGTATTAAATTACAAGTCTTGTACTATATACAATCATTCAAACTAAGGTTTAACAACTAAATATCAAGTGTCCAAATCCTATCTCTAATCATGGTCCGTAGTCTCTTTAATCACAATCTCTCTTCATCTCCTCATCCCCGATCCTGTCCCACCTGTTGCCATGCACACATACAAACACGACAACAGCCGGATAACTACGGTGAGAAATATATCCAAGTATAAATCAACGAAACATGCAATCATATAAAAAATGTAAAAGCATGTAACATATATCAGTAATATGTATCAAAATCTGAAACATAGCCAATATAAAATTGTCAATCAGACTCGTGACTCCACGTCTCAGACTAGACTCAATCCTAGTCTAGGGATCCCGGTTTCCAGACGTTGGTATTCCATATCGAATATCAGTAATAGAAGAAACTCCAATTCTATTCAACATCAATATAACCACACATCCGGTGTCTTGACCTATCCGTCACAGACATTGGCACTTTCGCCAAATCACTATCCTGTGACAATGTGCAATGTGCCAGTGACGATTCCATCACAATCTGACACCTATGTCACAAGATCACTCGTCTAATACTCGTCTAATACATGCTTTCTATAAATCAATAGAACAAGCATATCAATTCAAATCAATGCACACAATAACAATAAGTATGTGATTTAGGGAAACTCAAGTATATCATACTCGAGTCGTTCTCCCGGTCCCACATTGACTTATACCTTTCTTTAGTTGCAGTTCTGACAACGTTCAAGTCTGGAATTCAAAGTCTGTCAATACTCAATCTGGCAATGACAATATCAAGAAATACAATATCAATATACTGCTCAAATCAATACCGAATCTGATCAATCTGAATTTAACTCAAAATCAACGGCATAACGGAACAATCTGAATATCCCCGTCAATACAATATCAATAGATATCAATTACCACAACTCATAATCAATAACAACACAAATCTGATATCAAATCTTAATCAATCCATTCCGAAATTCATCACAATTCTATACGGTATCCATTCTTCAATCCGGTTTCGATTATACGATGTCTAACATATTAGAAACACCATATATAAATCATATCCGATTCTGGCAATATCATAATTTCAAATGATAACAAAACGTAACAAAACTTAAGTCCAGTTTAAGCTCTCGTCAGTAGCAACCCGGTACTGAAGTCGGATTCAAAATCTAACGGACAGATCGAAATATAAAGGCGTAAGGATTTTTCACAACTTTCCTGAATCTTTTCTCGATTCCTTTCTGATGAATTCGAAGAAATGAACTCTTTTACATATATATTGCATGGTAGAGAAACGTGGCTCACGTCTTTGTGCTGCACATCTCGAGCATATGCACGACCATCCTCGGCGCATATGCGCAAGACATGATGTCTCGGCACGTAACCTTCACAGCATCTTGCGCATATGCGCACCCACATTCGGCGCATATGCGCGAGGTCCTTTACCGTTCTTCACAACTCTCGGGTACCCTCGCGCACATGCGCAGATACACGTCGCGCATATGCGCGAGGTTCTCTGCCTGCCTCGCGCATATGCGCCCTGTCTGGTCGCGCATATGCGCGAGGTGTTCTGTCCTCGCACATTGAATCTTACATGCAACTTCAAATCAAGTCTTGGAGCGATCCTTCTAATCATATCAAATCATCAATAAATCATTTCAGATTACGATAACAAAATTCTCGGGCATTACAACAGCAGATGATCGTCTATCTGTCTGAGCAACTGATCCAGATGATACTGCTCCCTGGGATCCTTGGGAACCTCTCTGTGGACAAACTCTAGCAAAATGTCCCTGCTGTCTGCAAATGCGGCAACTACCAAGTACTCCTTGGCATTGCTCTGTGGGATTTCTCCCTCCACAAGTCCTACAAAAGATCCCTGTACTACTCTGGCTCTGTCGGGAACCACCGGAGCTAGATGAACTGCTCCATGACTTCTTGAACTGTTTCCTCGGGCTTTCAAGAAATCTTTCTTCCCACCACTGCTTCTACCACTCTCAAATCTGGGAGGGGGTTGCTGAAACTGAGTAGAAGATGGTTGTTGTGGTCTCGGTGCTGGAGTAACATACGAAGCTCCTTTCTGTCTCATCAGACCTGCTTCAGCTCCTTTAGCTCTGTTCAACGCATCAGCAAAGTTATTCGGTCTCCATGTGTTTACCAATGTAAAGATATCACGATTCAGCCCATTGATAAACTGATTGGCAACAGCTTCGTCGTTCTCAGCAACATGTGGAGCAAATCGTAGCAATGTAGAGAACTTGGCCACATACTCTTCAATGTTCAATTGACCCTATCTCAAATTAGCAAACTCTGCCCCCTTGTCCTTTCTGTACAACGCTGGGAAAAATCTTTGATAGAATTCAATCTTAAAGATTTTCCAAGTAATTACTGTACCTCGTTGTTCCAAAGCCCTCTTAGTCGTAATCCACCAGTTCTTTGCAACGTCATGCAATTGGTGCCCAATCAGTCTGACTCTGCGCTCATCAGTGTAATCCAATGAATCAAACAGCATTTCTATGTCATCGAGCCAACTCTCGCACTCAACAGAATTCTCTGTACCCTTTAATTTCGGCGGTTTGAACGACTGAAATCTCTTCAGTAACGTTTCCATCGGAGTTGCTGTGACATCCATCGGATTGGCAGAGGTACTGCCTTGTTCTGGGATTCTTCGAGGAGGCATATCAGATTATCAAAAGGATTAGTAACCAAATACAACAAACCTGTTTCAGTCCTCCTCTAATCACCTTACTGCTGATCATAAATCGGTTCTGATTCATTCTAAATAACACATGTTTCCAATCAAATAAGATAATCAGGTAAACATGCATTTCAAAGCAGTAAAACATGTAAGCATAGCAAAAGAAGGAATGAAAACTCAATCTACCCCGCTCACTAGCTTCTATCTCAGTCTAAGAAACCTACTGCTCTGATACCACCTGCTGTGGGGACCCGAACCTAATTCGTATTCTTAATCATTATTAGGATCATTTAATTAATCCGAGTCTAAATTTTTTTTTTCAAATACATAAATGCGGAACATAATGAAAACAGTCTGATATAAATATCAACAGTAAAGTACAAGTTCTGTACAAATTACATTTATTTCAAACTAATGTTCAGTCACTACATCAAGTACTGAAAACTCATCTACTCTAAGTCCGGATCTCCAAGCTAATCTTGAATCTCTCATCCTCTTCGTGACCCTGATCTTGTCCCACCTGTTGTCATGCACACATACAAACCCAACAACAGCCGGATAACTCCGGTGAGAAATACATCCCAGTATAAATAATGTATACATGCAATCATATAAACAGATATAAAAGCATGAAACAGATATCAATAACATGTATCATAATCTGAAAGACATGAATCGATATAAAATTGTAAATAAACTTTGAACTCGCCATCTCAGACTCGGCTCATCTCTAATCTAGGGATCCCGGTTCCTGAACATTGGCACAATATACCGAATCTCAGCGATAGAAGCTGATCCGCTCCTAACCAAACATCGATATAAACCAACATCCAGTGTCTTGGCACATCCGCCAAAGACTTGGTACCTCCGCCAATGACTAGGCACATCCGCCCATGACTCGACACATGCTTTGCTATAAATCAATAGGCTAAACATATCAATCTCATGAATTGCAAATATCAATACAATAAAGTAAAGTATGTGGTTTTTGGGAAACTCAAGTCAAATCAAAATCGAGTCATATCCTCCCGGTTCGACATTGATTTATACCTTTCTTTTCATGTCGATCTGACGAAGTCGAAGTCTCGAATTCGAATCTGTCAATACTCAATCTGGCAATGACAATATCAAGGAGTACAATATAAATATACCGCTCAAATCAATACTGGATATAATCAGAACTCAATCAAATTCTGTTTCAACGGCATGACGGCACAACCTCAATATACCCAGCAATACAATATTAATTAGATATCAATCTCAACAACTCATAATCGATAACAACACAAATCTGATATCAATTCTGTATAATATCAATCAAATCAATTCTGAAATCATAATAAATTCATACTATATCCGTTCTTCGATCCGGTTTCGATTATACGAAGTCTAATATCGCAAGAGCAGCATATATGAATCATATTTGATTCCTTCAATATCATATTTTCAAATCATAATAGAAATCAATAAAACATACGCCTTGTTGAAGCCTGTAACGAGATGATCACGAAAATAAACTCAGATTAAAAATTAGACGGTTGGATTTTGCGCAAACTTCAAATTCCTAAAATAAAAGGTACGAGGATTTCTGGAGGATTTGCTCGGTTTTCCTTCCTTTGAATCTGAGAAATGAATGTTTCATATATACAATGCATGGTGAAGTATATGTGGCTAACTCTATGCACTGCACGTCTTGCGCATATGCGCAACCCTCCTCGACGGATATGCGCGAGACATTCTGCCTCGGCGCGTGTCTTCTCGACCGCTCGCGCATATGCGCGCCCTCTCTCGGCGCATATGCACGAGGTTCTCTGCCATACTCGCGCATATTCGCAGGTCCTGTCGCGCATAAGCGCGAGGTTCTCTGCCTACCTCGCGCATATGCGCACGGCTGGGTCGCGCATATGCGCGAGGCTCATTCCTCGCACATACTTCAATTCTTCTTTCGTCTTTTCCGGTCCGATCCGTTCCGTCTATAATCACATCAATTATCCATAATTTATTTCAGATTACAATAATAAAATTCTCGGGCATTACACTAGGACTCGAAGGCTGCCGTGGGAGAAGAGTCCACAACCGCGTGGACTCTTCCCCCATGCGCGATCAGGAAACAACGAGCAAGGGGGCACACGGCTGTTGGGGGCTGGTTAGGTCGGGTTTAAGGCTGGTCTAGGGACGACTAGGGTCTGGAGGGGTTGGTGGTTAAGCGAGTATAAGAGTCCTAGTTGAGAAGGAGTCCTAAGCGCACAAGGAACGGCCGCGGCTCATGTGCAGGAGACTGTGGCGTGGGATAGGGGCCGGTTAGTTGGGCTAGGCATGGCCAATGGCGTCCATAAGAGGTCTGGTCTTGGGATGGCTCGAGGTGGCTCGGACATGGTTCAAGAAAAACGAGGGTTGGCTCGAAGGAACTAGCTAGGGTTCGAAATATTGGCTAGGAAAAAGAAAAGGGTCGAACCATGGTACATGGGGGTCGATTCATGGTTCACGAGTGTATTTAGGGATAAAAAGTTTATGTTTCAAGTTTGGGAAGAAAATATTAAAGTTTAAATTAGTTCTAGAATTAAACGTTTCACGAATTAGTAAATAAGAAATTAAATCGAAAGCCTCGAATTTAAGCTAAATAAAAATATTAAAAATTAAATTTAAGCTTAAATAATTATTTGGAATGGTCTAGAGTCAATAAAAGTAAGAAAAAGTCAAAAGCGATAAATTTTACGTCTAGTGGCAAAACAATCAATTTAAATATGGGTAGTACGAAAGGTTTGGCAGCGTTCCGAAGGGTCATAATGCATGTTAAATTATATATTATGTTGATTTTGATGAAAATATGTTATTTTATGATTTATGGTAAAGCTGTTCAATTTTTACTATAAAAATGCTAATTTTGGAAAGTCGTGATATTTTGTGATTTAAAATAAATATTTTGATGGATGTTAATTGACTTTGACATAAAGGACATGATATATGATTTTCAGAAATTTCGAGTGGAAAAAAGCCCCAGAGGGAGTCTGTTTACGGGACAAGGCCCCAGAGAGAGCCCAACGATCGTATTTTCATTTTATGTCGGTGCCTAGTGCCAGTCCCCGTGCGCAATGGTGAGCTAAGATTGATCAGTCGAACATGTGATAAAAGGCTAGTCACTTTCAATATCAAACTTCACCCAAAATGATAAATGATTGAAAGCTTTACGATTTTCGATTTATTTAGGCTTAAAATTTATTTTAAATAAAAGTATGATTTCTAATGCATGTGATTGTATATGTATTATTTGCTACTCATGTTTAGAACGTGCTGAGTCATTAGACTCACTAGGTTTGAATGATGCAGGTTATGTTGATGATGTTGAGGGAGGCGCTGACGCTTGAGTGGATCGAGTCCGGCAGTATACTCCCGATGGACATTTATTTTCCGCATTAGCTCGATAGTTAAAATATTTAAAGATTTTTTTTAATGAGTTTATTAGAGATTTTTATGCCTTTTATGTAAGTTGATCTTGTTAAAGGTAGACGTAGGATTTTTGGTTAGTTGACGATTTAGGGATTTTCATGCATTCGAGGTTTTAATGTTAAAATATTTTGATTTATGAAAATGTTAAGTTATTTTAAATGGTGAATATCAAAATATATGTATGATGTAAAAAAAATGAAAAGGATTTTAAAGTTAAAATTAGTGGATGTTTCAATTATGACCGAAGAAAAGGTTTCCTCATAGTCAACACCTTGCCTTTAAGTATATCCTTTTGCTACCAATCTTGCTTTGAAAGTCATTACCTTTCCATTCGCCTCAAGTTTCCTTTTGTAAATCTATTTTCTTCATATGGGAACAATTCCATCAGGTGGATCTACTAATAACCATACTTGATTCGAATACATGGAATCCATCTCGGACTGCATGGCTTGAAGCCATTTAGATGAATCGGCATCACACAATTCTTCCTTGAAGTTTCTTGGATCGCATCAAAGAATGGGCTCATCTTGGCCTTCTTCAAGAAGCAGACTCATCCTACTAGGTGGCTTTGAGACACTTTCGGATCTCTTAGGAGCTTGTGTTTCTTGAACTGATTGTTGGGGTGTGAGTTCTACCATTTCAGAAGTGGTTGGTTCTCGAATCTCTTCGAGTTATATTATGTTGCCTTTTCTATCTAATAAAAACTCTTTCTCTAAGAAGGTAACATTTCTTGAAACAAACACCTTTGTTTAATTTAGATCATAGAAATAATATCCAACATAGTTATTTGGATATCCCAAAAAGTAGCACAAATTGATTCTACTATCCAATTTGTCTCCCACTGCATGCTTCACATAAGTAGGACATCCGTATAGTATTAAGAAAGAATATGGGTTGCTTTCCCATCCATATCTCATATGGTATTTTATCCACTGCAATGAACTTGGTTCAACAACCTTTCCGCTGTTCCAAGCGCGAATCCCAGAAGGATGACGACAATTCGGTGAATCCCATCATGGATCGAACCATGTCCATCAATGTTTGATTATGATGTTCTGACACACCATTCAACTGGGCCATGACAGGAGGAATCAACTATGAGAGAATCTTATTCTCTTTAAGATAGTCTAGAAACTCAGTACTTAAATATTTTCCACCTCGATCAGATCGAAGTATCTTTATAATCTTTCCTAGTAGTTTCTCTACTTCAACTCTGAATTCTTAGAACATTTCAAAGGCTTCAGACTTATATTTCATTAAACACACATACTCATAACTCGATTAGTCATTAGTAAAGGCAATGAAGTAGGATTGCCCATATCTCATGCTAACATTTAGCGTGCACACACAACTGTATGGATCAAATCCAACAGTTCATGTGCATGTTACACTTTCCCTAGGAAAGGGATTTTGTTCATCTTTCTTTTCAGACATGACTCACATGTCTCTAGAGAGGTTATGTCTGATGAGTTATCTAGCATAGAAATGGAAATAATATTTTTGATAAAATCTGAGGCATTTAAAACATCTCTTAAAAATAACTTAAAATTATTGTTTAACATCCAATAGACGTCTCCTATGGCTTGTGCAGCAACTCTTGCTCCATTGCCCATTCTTAAGAAGGTCTCACCTCCCTTTAGCCTTCTACTTCTTTTCATCGTCTGCAAATCATTGCATAGATGAGATCCACTTCTAGTATCTAATACCCAAAAATTTTAATTAATCGAGACATTTACTTCAATGAAAAACATATCTTTGCCAGAACCTTTCTGGGCAATATACTTCTTGCAATTGGGCTTCCAACGTCCAGTATTCTTGTAATGGAAGCAAATATCTTCTATTGTCGGGATTTGTGGGCCCTTTAGAAGTGTTTGGATCTTTCTTTGAATGTGCAGAACGTCTCTTTCCCTTCCCTTTCGAGCCCTTATTTTTCCAGATGAAAAGCCCACGAGAAAAACAGGTTTTTCCTTCTTGATGGTGGTTTCATAACTTGTCAGCAAGTTGACCAACTCTTCAAGACTAGCCTCCAACTTGTTCATGTTAAATTTTGATCTTGAATAATATCATCCAATCACAACTTCCAAAAGGTAGAGCCAATTGCAACCCCTTGCAACACTTGCATAATTTTACCTCACGTTTGAAGAGGGCCCAATAATATGATCACATTCCTCTTCACTTGCGAGCCCAACCCATCAATGTTGAACTTTTGTGGACGGTCGCCATTAAATCCCCCAATAATATGAACCAAAGTCATGGAAGTTCCACGTAGTTCACATAAAATATGTCAGTGGAAGTCACATATTTTGTTGGGTTAAGATTGCATGAGTGAGAGTAGTACAGTGATGGGTGACCTCCTGGCAAGTTCTCATGTGTTAAGCTGCTTACGTTGCGCCACTTGATCTGGTTGGTTAAGTGCCCCGTAAAAGACTGACATCAAATCTTAACAGGCAATACTGTCTTTGCTGGGGACAGTGCCGAATGAGGGAAAGGGTAAGACTGATCTCTAAGGGATATGAGACAGCACTAGTAGATAGACACGCACCTCCTCGGACTCATGGGCCTAACAGCCCGACCCATTATTACCCAAGTAGGTACACTCTGCACTGCCACAAATATAAGGAAATAAAGTTGTGCCTTAGCTAACAACTATAGCTTTTTGCCTAGTGGTAAGTGCTTGATCCTAACAATTGGTGTCAGAGCGAGGTAATGGGTTCAAGTCTCCTAAAAAGCATATTTCTATACTTCTTGGGGAGGGGGAATGTTGGGTTAAGCGTTCATGAGCTAGAGTAGCACTGAAATGGGTGACCTTTTAGAAAGTTCTCATGCGTCAAGCTGCTGACGTTGCGCCGCTTGATCTGGTTGGCTAAGTATTCCGTAAAAGAGTGACATCAGATCTTAACGGGTAATACAGTTTTTGCTGGGGACAGGGCCGACGGTAGAGAAAGGGTAAAACTGATCTTTAAGGGATATGAGACAGCACCAGAAGATAGACACGCACCTCCCCGAACTCATGGGCCTAAGAGCCCGACCCATTGGCACCCTCGTAGGTGCACTCTGTATTGCCACAAGTATAAGGAAATAAATTTGCGCCTTGGTTAAGAGCTATAGCTTTTGGTCCCGTAGTAAGCGCTTGATCCTAACAGCTTTCTGGCGTCCAGGTCTCCACAATAATATGAGCCAGATTTTGACCGCGAGTAGCGTTCATCATGCAACCACCATTGATGGAAGGGAAGTAAACATTAAACTTTCTTTCAATTTTTCTTTTAATGGGATTGATTTAAATGTTGAATCTTCTCCAAAATGAGGGATTTTAATTTTTAAATTTTGCCTCATCAATAATTTTTAAAATCTTGTGCCATGTTTTTTTGCAAGATTGTCGGATTCATGCAACTATTGTTATTATATTAATAATAATGCACATACTGATTACTTATAATATATCACATGCATTATAAATATTAAAAGATGAGCTAATTGATCCATATGAGTCATTTATGGATCCTTGTCCAAATCTTGGTAAATGTATGGATGAAAATGCAATATTACATAAGCTTCTAATATTTTACTAGTATTTGAATTTCAAAACTTCTTTTGAGGATCTGGGCCCAGCGTCTTCGAATCTTGATCTCCGACTAAATCTAATATTTACATTTAATTTTTATGGTACATTGGGATACAAGGAGTAGGAACGGGCCATAAATCAGCCCCACTTTTAAATAATTATAAAATAATTAAAACCACAACATGTAAAATATCGTAGTATACATCTAGCAAATTGGTCGTTCTCGATCATCTTTTTACAATAAGATATCAAGTATTATATTAAATCAATAATATCTTTTATTATCCACAACTTCTAAAAGGTAGAGCCAATTGCAACCCCTTGCAACACTTACATAATTTTACCTCACGTTTGAAGAGGGTCGAATAATATGATCACATTCCTCTTCAAGTGTCGAGCCCGACCCATCAATGTTGAACTTTTGTGGACGGTCGCCATGAAATCCCCCAATAATATGAACCGAAGTCATGGAAGTTCCACGTAGTTCACATAAAATATGTCAGTGGAAGTCATATCTTTTGTTGGGTTAGGCGTGTCTGAGTAAGAGTAGTACAGTGATTGGTGACCTCCTGGCAAGTTCTCATGTGTTAAGCTGCTGACGTTGCGCCACTTGATCTGGTTGGTAAAGTGCGCCGTAAAAGACTGACATCGGATCTTTACAGGCAATACTGTGTTTGCTGGGGACAGGGCCGAGGGAGGGAAAGGGTAAGACTGATCCCAAAGGGATATGAGACAGCACCAGTAGATAGACGCGCACCTCCTCGGACTCATGGGCCTAACATCCCGACCCATTTGTACCCAAGTAGGTACACTCTGCACTGCCACAAATATAAGGAAATAAAGTTGTGTCTTCGCTAACAACTATGGCTTTTTGCCTAGTGGTAGATGCTTGATCCTAACAATTGGTGTCAGAGCGAGGTATAGGGTCCAAGTCTATTAAAAAGCATATTTTTATACTTCTTGGGGAGGGAGAATATTGGGTTAAGCGTTCATGAGCTAGAGTAGCACTGAAATGGGTGACCTCTTGGAAAGTTCTCATGCGTCAACCTACTGACATTGTGCCGCTTGATCTGGTTGGCTACGTAGTCCGTAAAAGAGTGACACAAGATCTTAACGGTTAATACTGTCTTTGCTGGGGACAGAGCCGACGGTAGGGAAAGGGTAAAACTAATATCTAAGATATATGAGACAGCACCAGCAGATAGAAACGCACCTCCCCGGACTCATGGGCCTAAGAGCCCGACTCATTGGCACCCATGTAGGTTCACTCTGTACTGCCACAAGTATAAGGAAATAAATTTGCGCCTTGGCTAACAGCTATAGCTTTTGGTCTAGTAGTAAGCGCTTGATCCTAACAGCTTTCTGGCGTCCAGGTCTCCAAAATAATATGAGCCAGATTTTGACCGCGAGTAGCGTTCATCATGCAACCACCGTTGATGGAAGGCAAGGAAACATTAAACTTTCTTTCAATTTTTATTTTAATGGGATTGATTTAAATGTTTAATCTTCTCCAAAATGAGGGATTTTAATTTTTAAGTTTTGTCTCATCATTAATTTTCAAAATCTTGTGCCATGTTTGTTTGTATGATTGTCGGATTAATTCAACTATTGTTATTATATTAATAATAACTCTCATACGGATTACTTATAATATATCACATACATTATAAATATTAAAAGAAGATAAATAGCTGAGAGCTAATTTATCCATATGAGTCATTTATGGATCCTTGTCCAAATCTTGGTAAATGTAGGGATGAAAATGCAATATTACATAAGCTTCTAATATTTTACTAGTATTTGATTTTCAAAACTTCTTTTGAGGATCTGGGCCCAGCGTCTTCGAATCTTGATCTCCGACTAAATCTAATATTTACATTAAATTTTCATGGTACATTGGGATACAAGGAGTTGGAACGGGCCATAAACCAGGCCAATTTTATATATTTATTAAATAATTAAAACAACAACATGTAAAATTTATTTGTATACACCTAGCAAATTGGTCGTTCTCGATCATCTTTTTACAATATAATATAAAATATTATATTAAATCAATAATATCTTATATTATCCACAACTTTCAAAAGTTAGAGCCAATTGCAACCCCTTGCAACACTTACATAATTTTACCTCACGTTTGAAGAGGGCCCAATAATATGATGACATTCCTCTTCACGTGTCGAGCTCGACCCATTAATGTTGAACTTTTGTGGACGGTCGCCATGAAATCCCCCAATAATATGAAACCGAAGTAATGGAAGTTCGACATAGTTCACATAAAATATGTCAGTGGAAGTCACATCTTTTGTTGGGTTAAGCGTGCATGAGTGAGAGTAGTACTGTGATGGGTGACCTCCTTTCAAGTTCTCTTATGTTAAGCTGCTGACGTTGCGCCACTTGATCTGGTTGGTTAAGTGGGTCGTAAAAGACTGACATTGGATCTTAACAGGCAATACTGTCTCTGTTGGGGACAGGGCCGACGGAGGAAAATGATAAGACTGATCTTTAAGTGATATGAGACAGTACCAGTAGATAGACACGCACTCCTCGGACTCATGGGCCTAACAGCCCGAGCCATTTGTACCCAGGTAGGTACACTCTGCACTGCCACAAATATAAGGAAATAAAGTTGTGCCTTAGCTAACAACTATAGATTTTTGCCTAGTGGTAAGTGCTTGATCCTAACAATTGCTGTCAGAGCGAGGTAATGAGTTCAAGTATCCTAAATAGAATATTTCTATACTTCTTGGGGAGGGTTAATGTTGCGTTAAGCGTTCCTGAGCTAGTGTAGCATTGAAATGGGTGACCTCTTGGAAAGTTCTCATGCGTCAAGCTGCTGACGTTTTTTCGCTTGATCTGGTTGGCTAAGTGGGCCGTAAAAAAGTGAAAACAGATCTTAACGGGTAATACTGTCTTCGCTGGGGACAGGGCCGATGGTGGGGAAATGGTAAGACTGATCTCTATGGGATATGAGACAGCACCAGCAGATAGACACGCACATCCCAGGACTCATGGGCCTACGGGCCTGACCCATTATCACCCAAGTAGGTGCATTCTGTATTGCCAGAAGTATAAGAAAATAAATTTGCGCTTTGGGTAACATCTATAGCTTTTGGTCTAGTAGTAAGCGCATGATCCCAATAGCTTTCTGGCGTCCAGAACTCCACAATAATATGATCCAGATTTTGATCGCGAGTAGCATTTATCATGCAACCACCGTTGATGGAAGGCAAGGAAACTTTAAACTTTCTTTCAATTTTTATTTTAATGGGATTGATTTAAATGTGGAATCTTCTCCAAAATGAGGGATTTTAATTTTTAAAATTTGTCTCATCATTAATTTTTAAAATCTTGTGCCATGTTTGTTTGTATGATTGTCGGATTCATGCAACTATTGTTATTATATTAATAATAACGCACATACTGATTACTTATAATATATCACATGCATTATAAATAATAAAGGATGATAAATAACTGAGATCTAATTGATCCATATGAGTCATTTATGGATCCTTGTCTAAATCTTGGTAAATGTAGGGATGAAAATGCAATATTACATAAGCTTCTAATATTTTACTAGTATTTGATTATCCAAACTTCTTTTGAGGATTTGGGCCCATCGTCTTTAAATCTTGATCTCCGACTAAATCTAATTATTACATTAAATTTTCAAGGTACATTGGTATACAAGGAGTGGGAACGGGTCATAAACCAGGCTCACTTTTAAATAATTATCAAATAATTAAAACCACAACATGTAAAATATCTTAGTATACACCTAGCAAATTGATCGTTCTCGATCATTTTTTTACAATATAATATCAAATATTATATTAAATCAATAATATCTTATATTATCCACAACTTCCAAAAGGTAGAGCCAATTGCAACCCCTTGCAACACTTACATTATTTATCTCACGTTTGAATATGGCCGAATAATATGATCACATTCCTCTTCATGTGTCGAGCCCGACCCATCAATGTTGAACTTTTGTGGACGGTCGCCATGAAATCCCCCAATAATATGAACCAAAGTCAAGGAAGTTCCACGTAGTTCACATAAAATATGTCAGTGGAAGTCATATCTTTTGTTGGGTTAAGCGTGCATGAGTGAGAGTTGTACTGTGATTTGTGACCTCTTGGAAAGTTCTCATGCATCAAGCTGCTGACGTTGTGCCCCTTCATCTGGTTGGCTAAGTGGGCCGTAAAAGAGTGACACCAGATCTTAACGGGTAATACTGTCTTTCCTGGGGACTGGGCCGACGGTAGGAAAAGGGTAAGACTGATCTCTAAGGGATATGAGACAGCATCAGTAGATAGACACGCACCTCCTCGGCCTCATGGGCCTAACAGCCCGACCCTTTAGTACCCAAGTAGGTACACTCTGCTCTGCCAAAAATATAAGAAAATAAATTTCTGCCTTGGCTAACAACTATAACTTTTTCCCTAGTGGTAAGTGGTTGATCCTAACAATTGGTGTCAGAGCGAGGTAATGGGTTCAAGTCTCCTAAAAAGCATATTTCTATACTTCTTGGGGAGGAGGAATGTTGGGTTAAGCGTTGATGAGCTAGAGTAGCACTGAAATAGGTGACCTCTTGGAAAGTTCTCAAGCTTCAAGCTGCTGACGTTGTGCCGCTTGATCTGGTTTGCTAAGTGGGCCATAAAAGAGTGACACCAGATCTTAACCTGTAATACTATTTAGCTTGGTAAGGGCCGACGGTAGGAAAAGGGTAAGACTGATCTCTAAAAGATATGAGATAGTACCAGGAGATAGACACGCACCTCCCCGAACTCATGGGCCTAAGAGCCCGACCCATTAACACCAAAGTAGGTGCACTCTGTACTGCCACAAGTATAAGGAAATAAATTTGCGCCTTGGCTAACAGCTATAGCTTTTGGTCTAGTAGTAAGCGCTTGATCCTAACATCTTTCTGGCATCCAAGTCTCCACAATAATATGAGCCAGATTTTGACCGTGAATAGCGTTCATCAAGCAACCACCGTTGATGGAATGCAAGGAAACATCAATCTTTCTTTCAATTTTCTTTTAATGGGATTGATTTAAATCCTGAATCTTCTCTAAAATGTCTCATCATTATTTTTTAAAATCTTGTGCCATGTTTGTTTGTATGATTGTCGGATTCATGCAACAATTGTTATTATATTAATAATAACGCACATACTGATTACTTATAATATATCACATGCATTATAAATAATAAAGGATGATAAACAACTGAGAGCTAATTGATCCATATGAGTCATTTATGGATCCTTGTCCAAATCTTGGTAAATGTAGGGATGAAAATGCAATATTACATAAGCTTCTAATATTTTACTAGTATTTGGTTTTCAAAACTTCTTTTGTGGATCTGGGTCCAGTGTCTACAAATCTTGATCTACGACTAAATCTAATATTTACATTAAATTTTCATTGTACATTGGGATACAAGGAGTTGGAACGGGCCATGAATCATGCCCACTTTAAAATAATTATCAAATAACTAAAACCACAACATGTAAAATATCCTAGTATAAACCTTGCAAATTGGTCGTTCTCGATCATCTTTTTACAATATAATATCAAATATTGTATTAAATCAATAATATCTTATATTATCCACAGCTTCCAAAAGGTAGATCCAATTGCAACCCCTTGCAACACTTACATAATTTTATCTCACGTTTGAAGAGGGCCCAATAATATGATCACATTCCTCTTCACGTGTCGAGCCCGACCCATCAATGTTGAACTTTTGTGGACGGTCGTCATGAAATCCCCCAATAATATGAACCGAAGTAATGGAAGTTCCACGTAGTTGACATAAAATATGTCAGTGGAAGTCACATCTTTTGTTGGGTTAAGCGTACATGAGTGAGAGTAGTACTGTGATGGGTGACCTCCTGGGAAGTTCTCATGTATTAAGCTGCTGACGTTGCGCCACTTGATCTTGTTGGTTAAGTGGGCCGTAAAAGACTGACATCGGATCTTAACAGGCAATACTGTGTCTGCTGGGGACAGTGCCGACGGAGGGAAAGAGTAAGACTGATCTCTAAGGGATATGAGACATCACCAGTAGATAGAAACACACCTCCTCGGACTCATGGGCCTAACAGCCCGACCCATTAGTACCCAAGTAGGTACTAACTACACTGCCACAAATATAAGGAAATAAAGTTGTGCCTTTGCTAACAATTATAGCTTTTTGCCTAGTGGTAAGTGCTTGATCCTAACAATTGGTGTCAGAGCGAGGTAATGGGTTCAAGTCTCCTAAAAATCATATTTCTATACTTCTTAGGGGGGGGAATGTTGGGTTAAACGTTCATGAGCTAGAGTAGCACTGAAATGGATGACCTCTTGGAAATTTCTCATGCGTCAAGCTGCTGACGTTGTGCTGCTTGATCTGGTTGGCTAAGTTGGCCGTAAAAGAGTGACACCAGATCCTAACGGATAATATTGTCTTTGCTGGGGACAAGGCCAACGGTAGGTAAAGGGTAAGACTGATCTCTAAGGGATATGAGACAGCACCAGCAGATAGACACGCACCTCACCGGACTCATGGGCCTAAGAGCCTGACCCATTAGCACCCAAGTATGTTCACTCTTTACTGCCACATGTATAAGGAAATAAATTTTTAGGCCTTGGCTAACAACTATAGCTTTTGGTCTAGTAGTAAGCGTTTGATCCTAAAAGCTTTCTGGCGTCCAGGTCTCCACAATAATATGAGCCAGATTGGACCGCGAGTAGCGCTCATCATGCAACCACTGTTGATGGAAGGCAAGGAAACATTAAACTTTCTTTCAATTTTTCTTTTAATGGGAGTGATTTAAATGTTGAATCTTCTCCAAAATGAGGGATTTTAATTTTTAAATTTTGTCTCATCATTAATTTTTAAAATCTTGTGCCATGTTTGTTTGTATGATTGTCGTATTCATGCAACTATTGATATTATATTATAATAACGCACATACTGATTACTTATAAAATATCACATGCATTTTAAATAATAAAGGATGATAAATAACTGAGAGCTAATTTATCCATATGAGTCATTTATGGATCCTTGTCCAAATCTTGGTAAATGTAGGGATGAAAATGCAATATTACATAAGCTTCTAATATTTTATTAGTATTTGATTTTCAAAACTTCTTTTGAGGATCTGGGCCCAGCTTCTTCAAATCTTGATCTCCAACTAAATAAAATATTTACATTAAATTTTATGGTACATTGGGATACAAGGAGTGGGAACAGGCCATAAACCAGGCCAACTTTTAAATAATTATCATATAATTAAAACCACAACATGCAAAATATCCTAATATACACCTAGCAAATTGGTCATTCTCAATCATATTTTTACAATATAATATCAAATATTATATTAAATCAATAATATCTTATATTATCCACAAATCATGTATCTTGTAAATTATCGCTAACCGCAATAATTATTAAGTTAAAAAAATAATTAAATTTCTTGTAAAATACATTTTAACATAAATAACTAAAATCTAATTCTAATTATTTCATTCGTGAGAAAATTCCACTGTTTTAACAAAAAAAAATTCGAGGGTTAGTTTGATCAATTTTCATAAAATATCAATTTTGACCCAAAAATTTTGATACTTTGAAAAATGCCCCAGGGATGTCTCAAAAGAGTCCCTGTCAGGTAAAGCTGCCAAAGACTATCTTGGGCAGCCTACTCGAGTCACTGTCGTACTGCCTGAATAGTTCGGGTAGCGCGTGCAGCCGCTGCCCGAACTGTCGTCCTTAAAAAAATTATTTAAAATTGGGCAAGCAATACGTTGCCTGCCCGGGGCAGTGCTGCCCGTGTGCGCTGCCTGGAACAGTTCCAAATAGCCACGAAAAAGTTTTTTTTTTCAAAAATCATGTTTTCGGGGGCTGTTTTTATTCTGGAATTTTAAACACGGTTAGAAATAATTAATTCAACACGATATAAACAATTATATTTATACGATTGAGAAACCTTGGCTCTGATACCAGTGTTTGAGTACCGAATTCTCATACCCAAGGTGCAGCGAAAGTTTTAAAATTTTGTTTCGACGTTCGAAACGCTCTTTGGGCGTCGTGTGAAATAAACATCCATAGGGTATTTGGATTATTACTTTTGCATGTAAATCTCTGGCTACAAACTATTCTTGATTTCAAGTAGAGTTAGTCCTTCTTGTAAATCCCTTCGAACGGATATTCCTTTTCTTGGTATTCTAATTAAGTTAACGATCAAAATATATGTCCCTTGTTTGGATTGCACTAGTAATCACAAACAATTTCGCGTTGAGACTATGTTGTCCAAATTTCTAAAATACAAAGGCGATGCAGCTGCGGCGAGACGATGGTACGAGGAAGTGCACGGCCGTAAAAAATTCTTTAAAGGAATTGTGGTGGCCGAATTTTGGGAGGATAGGAGAGTAGGGAAGATTAGTGCAAAAACCCTAGTTTGCAAAAATTGTTTCTCTTTCCGTATGACCTTCATATCATATTTATAGAGATTGATTCTTATCTCATCCGGAATCTCTCTTAAATCAAGATTATTTATTTCCATTATTATTAGATTCTCATATGATAATATCATGTATTTACGTTAATATATCGATACATGCACTAGTAGAAAAATCGGATTTTACTTCGGCAGGCTTTACTTCGGCAATAATAAATTACGAAGTAATACATTACCAATAACTTCAGTAATAACACAAGCGAAGTAAAATAATATATTTTACTTCGGATGTTTAAAAACACGGGCTTCACTATATTTTTTTATTATATTTTACTTCGGCATATCAATGTTGATGAAGTAAAAAATAAGAAAAATAAGTTTATGCTGAAGTAATAAGATGAACCGCGCAGATTAACAAAGGAAACTAAACCGTCGCTATTAGTGACAGATTTTAAAAAACCGTTCCTATAGCGACGGCTTTTTAGAAACCGTCGCTGATTAATATCGATTATATCATATACCCTTCAGAGACGAGCTCATTAGATCGATCCACATTTTCCTTCAAAATTAACCCTAACACCATGCCGTTCCACTCACCGCCGTTCGCTTCGAACCACCAACACCACCGCCGTTCCACTCACCGAGAGGGAAGCAAAACACCACCACCACCACCACCGTTCAAAGCACTGAGACGGAAGAAGCGACTGAGATACACAACCGCCGTCCCCTGCGCCTTTGTTTCTTCTCCATTTTGACTGGAACGATATTTCTTTAATTTCGCTTTGTTTGATTGATTTTTTAATTTAAGAACTTGAATCGTACGGTATAACAGGCACAGCTGGCGAATCTGTAAGATTTTGGATGTTGTTAGTGGGTGTTCATTCTTTATTTGACTTTGTGCATTAGTGCCACTCTATAATTTAGGTGGTTGTTGCTCTATGCTGCTCATTTCTTTTTTTATCGTGTCAGTTTTTTTTAATGAAATCTAGCATTGTTCTTGTGAGCTGGTCCCTTTTATGACATCTTTTATGTTGTAACCATTAACAGTGTTAGACTAACTACGTTAAAGGTGTTATAACCTGTTATTGCATTTGATTTGTTGTGGATGATTTCAATCTGAACAGTATGTTGCCCTTAAAAATTTGTTTCCTTTATCAACCTCTTGTGTTGGGTCATGGGTGCATGTATTGTGAAATGCTACTTTGGTTATGTCTGTTTCAGCTTTATTTGTCATTTAAGATTTGATCCCATCCTTATCTGAATGATGAAATGGGCAGGTTCCAGAGGGGTCTGAAGAGGAAGCCAATGGCTTTGATCAAGAAGCTGCGGAAGGCTGTAAGTATTCCACATTTGGAATGAAACAATTTTTTTGAATTAGGAACTTGTCATTTTAGTTCACTGATTTTTGCAATTTCTCGAGGTCCTTGTATCACTCAAGTTGTTTATCTTGCGAGTGAATCTGGCACGTTTGTACATAAGTTTTACAGGCGATTATTTTTCGTTTGTGGATCCCGATAATATACCTACATGCCCGATTGGCACAGATGGCCGTGACTTATCACAACATATTGCCGACCAGTTGGAAGCAGTGTGTAGAGATAACATCTGCCTCATCCCATACAACACTGGGTAAGAATTTAGTTATTTATAGATTTTTACTTCATGGTATTCAATGCTGTAATTTCATTTTTTCATGTATCATTGGATCTTGACAATCGTCAACGAAGATAAGAATATGATATATTTATTGGATTCTACGTCTAACAGGAACCGAGATGATACATGGAAAACTATTATGACAAAGTGAGTAGTAGCTTATGTTGATTTTGAATACATTAACTTATAAATATGCAAAAAAATAACTTCTTACTTTTTAAAATGTAGTGGTGTGAAGATGTACAATGCCTCCAAGGGCATTTCTAAAGGTCCAGGTTTTAAAATATTGACGGTATGTATCGTACTTATTTATGAATACATGAATTGGTAGTGGTTATTAATTAGATTGTGATTGTTGCATTAACTTTTCAATTCCAATATAGGGTAATCTAAAACAAAGTGGTTCGGTTGAGTGTGGATATTGTGTGATGAGGTACATGAAAGAGATAGTCGATTGCGATGATCCACAGTTGGAGAAGATGGTGAGTTTCTTCTTGGGATAAATTTATTGATTGATTGAGATGAATTGTTGTCATTAAGATATATTTTATTGTTGAGATAATGTGTTATCATTTGGATATATTTTATTGTTGAGATAATGTGTTGTTGTTGAGATAATGTGTTGCCATTGAGATATATTTTATTGTTTAGATAATTGCTTGAGATGAATTGTTGTCATTGTAATATATTTTATGCCTTTTGTTTGTGTTTTGTATGCTTTCGGTTTGATGTGTTATATATGTGTGCGTTACTGGTCCATGGATAAATAAATTTGCTTGGTGTTCGATATGCTACATCATTTTTCTATTTGGGTGGTGACTTGTTTCAAGTTTTGTGATTTTTCGAAATTATTTATATAATATCTTGATTAAATTGGTTTAGTAAGTGCAATTGTCTTCATGCAAGTGGGGTAATCTGTAATGGATGTAGACTAGATGGAAACAACAGGCGCTATCTCAGTTGGAGAGTGGTGACATGTTATGAATTTTTATCCGGTGTTATTTCAAGATGCAAATGAAATAAGTTCGTACTTTCAAATGAAACCTGCCTCTACCAGTACTGATATATTTTATATCTGTCAATTTTTATTTGAAATAGAAAAATCTAATGTAATTTCTTTTTCAAATTTCAGTTTGCAGGATGCATCAAGAACAATTATTACACCCAATGTCAATATGACGAGGTCAGAAGTGAATGAAGTGAATTTGTTTACTCCTATGTAGGTGCTTAGATGGATGGTGTATGTTGGGACAAATATTTTGTTTGTCATTGTGGATTTTTGAATATAATTTTGGTTTTGTGGATACATTTTTTGGGTTACTTGTGGATTGATGAATATGTAATTGTGGATTCGTGGATATTAATATTTTTTAGATGGATAATTTATGAGTTTAATTATATTAGTGTATTAAGTCATAACAGGTAAATTACTTCGTTGTTATTTGCAAATTGTGAAGTAACATAATATTAAATACTTCGTCAATAAGAAATCAGTCGAAGTGATAGAATTAATTTACTTCAACATTGTTCTGTAAAAGCGAAGTTGTTTTGCGCAATTACTTCATCAAAATACAAATTACTGAAGTCTTTCGAACCACTTACTTCGTCACTAAATGTAAATTGTGAGGTAACATAATATAAAATACTTCAACAAATAGGATAAATGCTGAAGTTATAGATTGTATTTACTTCCACAAATAGGATAACTTGTGAAGTTGTTTGTGTCTATTACCTCATCAAAATACATAACTACGAAGTCTTTCAGATGAATTACTTCGTCGATTATTGTAAATATTGAAGTAAAATATTATAAACTACTTCGCTAAATAATAATTAAGACGAAGTTATATATAATATATTACTTCATTATTTACAATAATCGATGAAGTAAAACACATTTCTTACTTCGGCACGAGTCCAATTCTGGACCGGTTTTCCTTCGAAAACCGGCCAAAGACTTCAGTATTTTCAATCATACAACTTCGGTTATTATGCGAAGTAAAAGGTTCATCTATTACTTCACGTCCATATACTTCGGCAATTAACTACCTTATTACATCATTGAATACGCGAAGTAAAAAGCGATTTTTCTACTAGTGATGCATATCATATATGCATGGAAATATTAATTAAAATTAAATAATTTTTATTTAATTTCATTAATTAACTTATTAGTTAATGCATTCTAGACCCTTCTAGAATATTTTATGATAATTTTGTACATATTAGTAGTCAGTACTACTAGTAATATATTTAATTAGTAAATTCTAAATTCACTAAATAAATAATTGTGAACTCATTATAACCCCGATCAACAATCTGACGATATCGATGTACCGAGGGTACAAGTCTTGTTCATGAAATCAAAATTGAAAATTTCGAAGATCAAAATTTTCACTTACCATATTTGACAGCTACCAGTTTTGTGAAATCCTTCACCAAAACAAGCAGTTCTACTCTCCTACCTCAATTAGCAGTTAAACTAACTTTCATTTGTTTCATCTTGTGGGATCAACTTCTAAACTCCTTTATAAGCATTCCGTTTGATCTCCATCAAACTACAGTCGTCAAATTCAACTCCTTGTGTGACCCTCAATGAGAACACAAAATCCAATCAGTTCGTGACCCTAAATGGTTCAGGGATACTGCTAGTTGTGGGTTCACATCTTCAGGTGATTCATAATAACATTTATTCTTATTTGGGCTTATCCTAATTAGCCCTTTTCTTTTCACCAACACTTTGATCAAGAATATCAGAACTCATTCTTGATTGTACCCATCGGATCATGGTAAGGGCGTTTAGTAGCATCGCCCCATGATCCCCTTGGTACCGCTGATAGTGCTTGCAAGAACCTTAAGTTATGGTTAGCGTATGGTACTTTCCCTTCAACTCATATATCCCGGTCGAGTCTACAACCATTGGTATATCGAGAGTTGCATATAAATTCGATAACGATGTGACGTATCTTTGAGTAATAATAGTGACATTGTATGTGAAACTGAGGAAACACCTTTCCAAAATGTACATATTTTACTCTGGTCAGAGATTTCTTGCACTATTAACTAATCGGGATCACATAGGATATCTTCTTTCATAGGAAAACGGTGAATCCTTGACTACAATGCATTGGCTCTTACGAATTTCGAAACTACACCAAACCTCGTCACCTGATGACCTTCAATGAAGTCAATAAACGGATCCAAGTACATGCTAGTACATCGAGCATCTACGTTGCTAATGTTGTGCAGCCATAACCGCAGACTATTCTGTAATACCCAAAATCAGTACACGTAAACCCATGCATCTATTAAATGGTTAAATTATTTATTTAATTTTTTTAAACAATTTTAACGATAATGATTTATTATTTGAATTATTTTAAATTATTACATGTTTATGATGATGCATGTTAAAATGTTTTCTTGAGTTTTATGTTTCAGGTGAATATTCGATGCGGGATCGGGAAAAGAGATCGGTGACGTTTTAGGCGATTTATGAAAATACAGTATTTTATTTCAAGTCTAGGAGAATGATATTTTAAATGATTTTTGGAATTTTAATCATTTTAAAGACTAATTTAATTTATTAGGTGATTTTAAGAATTCAATCTTTTCGAAAATACTAAGTTGAGTAGTGGGGGAATTTTAACCTTGTAAATTATTTTATTAAATCTTTTAGTGGGGTTAAATAATTACACTAGTATTATTTTATCATTATTTATTTAACTAAACATTTTTTAGCCCCTAATTAGTTAATTAAACAAAAAATTTCTACCTAATAAAAAACACTCACGCACACACACACGTTGCAAATCTTGGAGAAAAGCTAGGGTTCTTGAGCTTTTTTCAGCAGCCACCTTTCCTTTGCTAATTTTTGGAGATTTACGTCCCTTTTTCGAGCAAGAATCGTGTATCAAGCGTCTCCCGATCATCTCCCATAATCCACCGCGTCGGTATTCGTTATCTTCAAGCGTTTAGATGCAAAGGCATGTATATCCTTTTATTTCTACATCGATCTTGTCATAGTAAGTATTTTAATGCGTATGGTGCGTAAAAATTCGTTTGTGTTATGCAAACTTTGAGCGAAAATGTTTGAAACGATTTTGATTCAGTTTTTGGATCTCAAAAATCGAATCTGCTGTCATTTTGAATCCTGCGAATTTTCGGTTGGTTCTCTGGAAAAACTTTCAATATATAAAGACTTTTCGATACCTTCAATTTGACAGTAAATTCGTAATTTTCTGATAAGAAACGAGTGAGTTATGATCATTCACATGTGACTGCTCAAATTGTGATGTTATAAAATATGTTCTTCATGTTTCTTGAGTTTATTTGAATGCAAGTTTCGTTGGGGATCGCCGAGTGGTAATTTCTGCGTGTAGGTGTGTCGAGTGTGGTGATCCTATGACATTTGGTGTGTAGCTTCGGGTTGGTAAGGGTGTGAGTGCATTAGAAGTCGTAGGGAAAATTTTTGTGCGGATTTTTGGTTGGTTCGCACAGGGTTAGCACCGGAGTGCTGGTTATGGAGCGCCGCAGTGCCTAAGGTTTGCACTTGTTAGCTCCGCAGTGCTGGTTTGGGAGCGCCGCAGCGCCTAGTCTTCGCATGTGTAGCGCCGCGGAGCTGGTTGGTGGCGCCTAGGCGCTTGACAAAGCCCTGCAGCGCTACCTTGCAAGCGCCTAGGCGCTGGTCTAGGATTTTTAGGAGCCTTAGGTTTGAGGTTTATTGCTTCGTTTGGGTATTATTGCGTCTATGTCCATGCTTGGGGAAGGTAAGATTAGACGATACGAAGTTTGAATAAGAAATGTTGAAATATGGTATAAGAGAGTTCCGTGTCTTCCATTGCTTGGGAAATGTTCATACTCCATATCATGATTTGTTTCGAGGTTCGATGTCATGTTTTAGTATGACGTTTAATATGGTCAAGTCTCGAATGGTCTAGAAAGTCATAAGTTATTTGATTACTTCGGTTGTAATGCCCGAGATTTTATTAATGTAATCTGAAATGATTAATTGATAATTGATATGATTATAGACGGAAAGGAACAGATCGGGGAAGACAAGACAATACATGAGATATGTGCAAGGACAGAACCCCTCGCGCATATGCGCGACCACGAGGCGCGCATATGCGTGAGCATGGCAGAGAACCTCGCATATATGCGCGAGAAGAGGACGCGCATATGCGCGAGCGTGTGAAAGATACAAGTGCCGAGACAGTAGGTCTCGCGCATATGCGCGGGGTCAGGACGCCCATATGCGCGAGCAGAAGAAATGTTATGCGTAGAGACCAGTAGGTTTCGCGCATATGCGCCGGGGAAGGTTGCGCATATGCGCGAGACATGCAGCACAAAGAAATGAGCCACGTTTCTTTACCATGAAACTTATATGTAAAATGTATTCATTCTCCCTTCAAATTTTCTGAGAAAACCGAGGAAGCTCCCTGGAGAAAATTCAAGTTCTTGATACTATAATTTTGATTGTGTCAGATCAGCCCGTCCGAATTTCAATCCGACTTGAGTTTTGTCCTCCTCTCGATAAAAGCTTCAAAAGGACGTAACTTTTCTAATGTTTCATTATGATTTGAAAATATGATATTGAAGGAATCAGGATATGACTGATATTATCTATTCCTGAGATTGTTGTAATCTTATAATCGAAATCAGATTGAAGAACGGATACCGTAGGAAGTTGTCATCATTTTCAGATTCGATTTGATTGAGAATATACCGATTTGGTATCAGATTGTGTTTGTTATTGATTATGAGTTGTTGAGATTGGTATCTGTTGATATTGTATTGCTGGGTATATCGAGATTGTGCTGTTATGCCGTCGAAACAGAAATAGATTGAGTTCTGATTATATCCAGTATTGATTTGAATTGTATATTGATGTTGTACTTCTCGAATATGTCATTCCAGAGTTGGTACTGAAGACTTCGAAGAACGATCAATGCCAGACTGGTATTTGATTTAATTGATCAGATTGATCTACGAAAAGAAACGTATAAATCAATGTGAAACCGGGAAGATACGACTCGAGTTAGATCTGACTCGAGTTACCCAAAACCACATACTTTATTATATTGCATTGATGTTTGCAATTCATGAGATTGATGTGCTGAATATATTGATTTATAGCATAGCATGTATTGAGTCATGGGCTGATGTGCCTAGTCATTGGCTGTGGTGCCAAGTCTTTGGCAGAACCGCCAAGACACTGGACTTTTGGTGGTATCGATGGCTTAGGAGTAGATCGGCTCCTATTGCAGAGATTCGATACAGAATGCCAAAGTCTGGGTTCGACCGGGATCCCTAGATTAGGAAAGAGTCGACTCAGAGATTATGAGTCAAGAGTTTAATTTACAGTTTTATATCGATTCATGTCTTTCAGATTATGATGCATGTTATTGATATATGTTCCATGCTTATATATCTGTTCATATGATTGCATGTATACGTTGTTTATACTGGGAATATATTTCTCACCGGAGTTATCCGGCTGTTGTTGTGTTTGTATGTGTGCATGACAACAGGTGGGACAGAATCAGGGTCGAGAAGAGGATTAGAGATTGAGATTAGCGTGGAGATTCGGACCCAGAAGTAGAGTTGTATTCATTACCTGATATGTAGTGAATGAACAGTAGTTGTTATGATTTACTTTTGTACAAGACTTGTACTTTTGATCTGATATTGATCTTGTAAATGAAATAAGGTTTATTTCATATGTTGCGCACTCATGTATAAAAAAAAATTTATGACCCAGTTTACTTAACTGATCTATTTGATCCTAATAATGATTAAGAAAATGAATTAGCGTCCGGGTCCCCACAGTAGGTGGTATCAGAGCAGTAGGTTCCTTAGACTGACTCAGAAGAGAGTGAGCGGGGTAGATTGAGTTTTCTTTCCTGCTTTTGTGATGACAGCATGTTTTACTGCTTTAATACATGTTTACTTAATTATCTGATTTGATTGGAAACATGTATGACTTGAAAATGAATCAGAACCGATTCTCGATCAGCAGTAAGATGATCAGAGGGGCACTGAAACAGATTTATTCTATTTGGTTGCTAATCTTTTTGATAATCAGATATGACTCCTCGAAGAATCCCAGAACAGGGTAGTACTTCGACTAATCCGATGGATGTTACAGCGACACCGTTGGAAACCCTACTGAAGAGATTTCAGTCATTTAAACCGCCGATTTTTAAGGGCAAAGATAATTTTGTTGACTGTGAGAGTTGGCTAGATGACATTGAGATGTTGTTTGATTCTCTTGACTATACAGATGAGCACAGAGTCAGATTGATTGGGCACCAGTTGCATGATGTTGCAAAGAATTGGTGGCTTACAACTAAGAGAGCGTTGGAGCATCGAGGTACAGTTATTACTTGGAAAATCTTTAAGACTGAATTTTATCAAAGATTTTTCCCAGTATTGTACAGGAAAGACAAGGGTGCAGAGTTTGCTAATCTGAGACAGGGTCAGTTGAATATTGAAGAATATGTGGCTAAGTTCTCTACCTTGTTGCGATTTGCTCCACATGTGGCTGAGAATGATGAAGTTTTTGCTGATCAGTTCATTAATGGGCTGAATCTTGAGATATTTACTTTAGTAAATGTTGGGAGACCGAATAACTTTCCTGATGCTTTGGACAGAGCCAAAGGAGCAGAAGCCGGCCTTATTAGGCAGAAAGGAGCTTCGTATGTTGCCCCAGCACCAAAACAGCAACAATCTCCCACTCAATTCCACCAACCCCCTCCTAGATTTGAGAGTGGCAGTAGCAGCAGTGGAAAGAAAGATCATTTGAAAGCCAGAGGAAGACAGTTTAAGAGGCCTGGTAGTAAGTTCATCCAGCTCCAGTGGTTCACGACAGAGCCAGAGTAATGCAGGGGTCTATTGCAGAACTTGTGGAGGGAGACATCCCACAGAGCAATGCCAAGGAGTATTTGATAGTTGCCACATCTGTAACGTCCCAAAAATCGAAAAGTCCACGTGAACCACATGAATGCAAATTATTAAATTTATTTGGTATTTTATTAAATTGTTTTAAAGCAATAAATGCATATTTATTTCATTAAACTGTGTTTAATTATTTTTATGCATTTTATGCATAATTATTGCATGGTAGAATTTATTTCATGAAATTTTATAAGTTCATGCATTATAGATTTTTAAGTTGCATTTCGCGCTCGAACGAGGAACGAAGACCGGAGAATTTTCAGGAAAATTATTTTATTACATGATTTATTTTTATAAATTAATTTAAGGTGTTTTAAGTGCAATTTTCAAAAATGAGAATTTTTAGGTATTTTTACCCGCAGGATTTTTTTTTTAACGGTACGCCAATTTTATCGAATCGGGGAACTTTTTAAGGATTCGGCTATTATTTTCAAAACTTTTTCAACACGAAATATTTTTCGGGTTTGTGTTAGGGTTTAAAGGGCCTACTTTTAAGCCCGTTGGGCTTAATATCATTTTTACCTTTAATTATCAAGTTTAGACCCATTAATTGATTAATTAACTATTTAAATATTATATATTAAGCACCTAACCTAACACTAATCATCTTACAACCAGCCGACACCCTCATTCATCACTCCCTGCCCTCGGTTTCGGAAAACATCAGCTGAAGGCCTCGGCTTTCCATTGTTTTGCAAAGGAAAAACTTCATCCGGGTTCTCTCGCATCGTTCTTAATCTTCGAACTCGCAAGGCATGCTTCGTATCACCTTTGCTGCATCATTCACGTAGTATATATCTGATTTGTATGTATGATGCTTGAAGGATTTCGATCTATCCATGAACGTGAAGGAAATTTTCGGTTTTCTTCCATATTATGCCTTCTTTTTATTTTACTCATGTTTTTCCCTGGTTTGTGCAAGGGGCTGCAACCTAGGGTTGTTAAGAGATTTTTAAAGGTATCGAGGGTGATCCTGAAGGCAACACAGGACGTTTGTTGCTGTGAGTGGTAGGGGCTAAGGGATGAGTCGAGGTGGGGGTTCAGGTTTGCTGGTATTGAGGGTGAGGGGGAGAACCATCGGTGCTATGGTGAGCCAAGCGGTGGATCTACTTCTGGTGGATCTGATCCACATCCTTGAAGGACCCTAGCACTGTTGGTTCGATCCTTGGAGCAGCACACATGATTTGGATGCAAGGGAACACGGGTTAGGTGATGGACTTCTAGCGGGTAAGCTGGTGGTGTAGGGGCGTGCATGGGAGCGGTGGTTTGAGTCGGTTGGGTACCTTAGGTTCTGATCTAAGTCCCTGGTGTGTGGGCTCGTGATTGGCACCTCGGTTTGAGGGTATAGGCGTGAGTTTTGTGCAAGGGAAGTGCACGAGGTGGGCAAATGGGATAGGACAGAGAGTTAGTAAATTTCTGGAAATGATTAGCCGTGTGTTAGGGGGCTGATGTCATGGTTTTAGGAACATTTTAATATGTTTAAGATATGGTAGAAATCGGGACTCCGGTTCAAGTTTTAAAACGAGTCGGTTAAGTTCTGATTTTGGCTTGGGATTTGCGTCTAAGAACACTTTTAAAAATATTTTGGGACATTTTAAGGAGTTTGGTAAGCTTCGAGTTAATTTTTAGAGGTCCAGGGTTGAAACGATAATTTTTGGGTTTCTAGGGGCAAAATGGTCATTTTGCATCCGGGGTGAGATTTTGGTCCTGGCAGCGCCCTGAGCACAAATTTATGATATTTTAAATGTTTATGCATCATGTTTAAAATTTTTACGCAATTATGATAAATACGGTGCATGTTTGGTTTAAATAAAAAATTATGTATATGCATGCTTTTATTTAAGTGATGAATATGATGACACGTTTTGAAGGAAGTGATTTAGTTGTGACTAACACGATGACACGATGACATGATGACATGATGACATGTAAGGCCCGGGCTCAGTGGGCGGGTAATGCCGTCGCTGATGACCCTCGCCACCGGGTACCGCGGTTACACGTAGATAGATCCATCGACTGACATGATGATACGAAAGTCACAGCTAATGAACGGAATTCAAATTAAGATTTTAACACGTATATGCTGATACGATGATACATGCTAATACCATGTTTTGACAGGTCACAGTTACGCATACGATATGATAACATGATGAGACATGTTTTGACACATTACCATTTTACACGACACGCTTATGTTCATGTTTTTAAGCTCATGAAATGTATGTTGATTATGCTATTTTTCACTGCTGTGTGCTACGTATATGTACTTGTTATTACTGGTAGAGGTGTGTTGAGTCTTTAGACTCACTAGACGTGTGTGATGCAGGTGAGCATTTTGATCAAGGGACCGGAGGTGCCGAAGACTGAGTAGGCAGCGCCCCAGATTCGACGACTGTCCTCACTGTACCAAGACGAGTCTTTCCAGCGTGCTTATGTCCTCACTCACACGCACCCTAGGAAACTTCCCAGGATGTCACTCATCCCAGAATTACCCCAAGTCAAGCACGCTTAACTTTGGCGTTCTTATGTGATGAGCTACCGAAAAGAAGATGCACCTTCTTGATATGAGTAGTACATATCAAATCTTTTAAGCCATCTTCAACTGTACAGTCCATTACATTGAACAGTCTCGGAATCTCTCTCATTCCGGTGTGGGATCGGTTTATTCATGTTCCCTCCACCTAGAAGCCTGCTAGGAGCCGCTCATTGTCCGTGTAACCTCATGGCACCGGTGATCACCCCCCGTCCTCTTCGGCCCCGGGCCTCACATGCCCACCAGCTTCCGCTTGGTTCATCCCCGAACCACGCCGTACTAAGAGAGGTCGGCTCTGATACCAACTGAAACGTCTACACGTTTAAAAATTGCGGAAATATTTTTTTTTAAAGCTCGCAATTACAAAATAACATTTAAAATTATCGTATTTATTTGCCAACAAGAATAACGCAGTTTAAAAATAACTAACGCCATCCAAAATCAACGAAAAAGTAAACGTGTAAAAATCGTAATATCATCAACATATAAAGTGCAACTCCTCTCAAAACACGTGAATCAATAAGCGGAAAAATAATGGTCCTCGGGTCGTGTCACCGCACATTCCGCCTGCCTACTCAGTCTTCGGCACCTCCGGTCCCCTGATCAAAATGCTCACCTGCATCACACACGTCTAGTGAGACTAAAGACTCAAAACACCTGTACCAGTTATAACAAGTACATATACGTAGCACACAGCAGTGAAAAATTGCATAATCAACATACATTTCATGAGCTTAAAAACATGAACATAAGCGTGTCGTGTAAAATGGTAACGTGTCAAAACATGTCTCATCATGTTATCATATCGTATGCGTAACTATGACCTGTCAAAACATGGTAATAGCATGTATCATCGTATCAGCATATACGTGTTAAAATCTTAATTTGAATTCCGTTCATTAGCTGTGACTTTCATATCATCATGTCAGTCGATGGATCCATCTACGTGTAACCGCGGTACCTGGCGGCGAGGGTCATCAGCAACGGCATTACCTGCCCACTGAACCCGGGCCTTACATGTAATCGTGTCATCGTGTTAGTCACAACTAAATCACTTCTTTCAAAACGTATCATCATATTCATCACTTAAATAAAAGCATGCATATACATAATTTTTCATTTAAACCAAGCATGCACCGTATTTATCATAATTGCGTAAAAAATTTTAAACATGATGCATAAACATTGAAAATATCATAAATTTGTGCTCAGGGCGCAGCCAGGACAAAAATCTCACCCCGGGTGCAAAATGACCATTTTGCCCCTAGAAACCCAAAAATTATCGTTTCAACCCTGGACCTCTAAAAATTAACTCGAAGCTTACTAAACTCCTTAAAATGTCCCAAAATAATTCTAAAAGTGTTCTTAGACGTAAATCCCAAGCCAAAATCAGAACTTAACCGACTCGTTTTAAAACTTGAACCGGAGTCCCGATTTTAAACCGAACCGACTCGAAACTCTACTAAATTCTTCCCAACTTTCTACCATATCTTAAACATATTAAAATGTTCCTAAAACCATGACATCAGCCCCCAACACACGGCTAATCATTTCCAGAAATTTACTAACTCTCGGTCCTATCCCATTTGCCCACCTCGTGCACTTCCCTTGCTTAAAACTCACGCCTATACCCTCAAACCGACGCGCCAATCACGAGCCCACACACCAGGGACTTAGATCAGAACCTAAGGCACCCAACCGACTCAAACCACCGCTCCCATGCACGCCCCTACACAACCAGCTTACCCGCTTGAAGTCCATCACCTAACCCGTGTTCCCTTGCATCCAAATCACGTGTGCTGCTCCAACAATTGAATTAGCAATGCTAGGGTCCTCCAAGGATGTGGATCAGACCCACCAGAAGTAGATCCACCGCTTGGCTCACCATAGCACCGATGGTTCTCGCCCTCACCCTCAATACAAGCAAACCCGAACCCCCACCTCGACTCATCCCTTCGCCCCTATCACTCACAGCAACCAACGTCCTGTGTTGCCTTCAGGATCACCCTCGATACCTTTAACAATCTCTTAACAACCCTAGGTTGCAGCCCCTTGCACAAACCAGGGAAAAACGTGAGTAAAATAAAAAGAAGGTATGATATGGATGAAAACCGAAAATTTCCTTCATGTTCTTGGACAAATCGAATTCTTTCATGCATCATACATACAAATCAGATATATACTACGTGAATGATGCAGCAAAGGTGATACGAAGCATGCCTTGCGAGTTTGAAGATCAAGAACGATGCGAGAGAACCCGGATGAAGTTTTTCCTTTGCAAAAAAATAGAAAGCCGAGGCCTTCAGCTGATGTTTTCTGAAACCAAGGGCAGGGAGTGATGAATGAGGGTTTCGGCTTGTTGTAAGATGATTAGGGTTAGGTTAGGGGCTTAATATATAATATTTAAATAGTTAATTAATCAATTAATGGGTCTAAATTTGATAATTAAAGGTAAAAATGATATTAAGCTCAACGGGCTTAAAAGTAGGCCCATTAAACCCTAACACAAACCCGAAAAATATTTCGTGTTGAAAAAGTTCTGAAAATAATAGCCGAACCCTTAAAAAGTCCCCCGATTCGATAAAATTTGTGTACCGTTAAAAAAATAAAATCGTGCGAGTAAAAATACCTAAAAATTCTCATTTTTGAAAATTGCACTTAAAACACCTTAAATTAATTTATAAAAATAAATCATGTAACAAAATAAATTTCCTGAAAATTCTCCGGTCTCCGTTCCTCGTTCGAGCGCGAAATGCAACTTAAAAATCTATAATGCATGAACTTTTAAAATTTCATGAAATAAATTCTAACATGTAATAATTATGCATAAAATGCATAAAAATAATTAAACAAAATTTAATGATATAAATATGCATTTATTGCTTTAAAACAATTTAATAAAATACCAAAGATATTTAATAATTTTCATTCATGTGGTTCACGTGGACTTTTCGATTTTTGGGATGTTACAACATCTGCAGACAGCCGGGACATTTTTCCAGAGTCTGTCCACAACGAAGTTCTCAACGATCCCAGGGAGCAGAATCATCTGGATCAGTGGCTCAGACTGATAGACAATCATCTGCTGTTCACTCCTTCCAGCCACCGACTACTACTCAGTCACAGCAGAGGCCAGGAGGAAGCCAGACTGTTAGCCAGCCTCCGAGACAGTAGGCCAGAGTATTTGCTTTGATTGAAGAACAGGAACAGGAAGCACTAGATGATGTTGTTGCAGGTAACTGTTCTTTTTGTGGTTACTCTGCTTATGTATTGATTGATACAGGTGCATACCATAAATTTATTTCTGTGCGATTTGAATTGATTCATGCATTGCCTTTTGAGTCACTATCTGCTGTAATATCTGTCTCTTCACCTTTGGGGAGTGGTCTTATAATAGTAAATTCTATGAAACATTGTATGCTACAGTATGACGGACATGAGATTGAGTTAGATTGTATTGTACTTGGGTTGTCTGATTTTGACTGCATTATTGGTATCGATATGCTGACCAAGTACAAAGCTACCGTAGATTATTTCTAGAAGATTGTGAGATTCAGACCTGAGATGGCTGATGAATGTAAATTTTACGGTAAGGGTTCTAGATCTAGAATTCCTTTGATATCTGCATTATCTATGACTCGATTATTACAGAAAAAAGCAGAGGAATTCCTTGTGTATTCAGTAGACATACTGAAATCGAGCCCATCATTGGCAGATTTTCCAGTGGTATGTTAGTTTGCTGGTGTCTTCCCAGATGAGATTCCGAGTTTGCCTCCAGTCCGAGAGATAAACTTAAGCATTGAATTGGTACCAGGTACAGTTCCGATTTCTAGAGCTCCGTACAGAATGGCACCGATTGAACTAATATAATTGAAAGATCAGTTAGAAGATCTACTTGCCAAGGGTTACATCAGACCGAGTGTTTCTCCTTGGGGTGCTCCAGTATTATTTGTCAGAAAGAAGGACGGTTCAATGAGACTCTGCATTGACTATCGGCAACTGAACAAGGCTACGGTAAAGAACAAATATCATTTGCCTCGTATCGATGATTTATTTGATCAGTTGTAGGGTTCTTCTGTCTATTCCAAGATCGATCTGATATCTAGATATCATCAGCTGAGAGTCAGAGATTCTGATATATCGAAGTCAGCTTTCAGAAGCAGGTATGGTCACTATGAGTTTATTGTCATGCTGTTTGGTTTAACTAATGATCCAGCTGTATTTATGGGTTTGATTAACCGTATATTTCAGAGATATCTTGATGACTTTGTGATTATTTTCATTGATGATATTCTGATTTACTCGAAGAATATGATTGATCATGCTGAGCATTTGAGAACTTTATTGAGAATTCTGAGAAATGAGAAATTGTATGCTAAGCTGTCTAAATGTGAATTCTGGCTGAAGAAAGTTGTATTTTTGGGACACATTATATCTGGAGATGGTATTTTTGTTGATCTTAGTAAAGTTGAGGCAGTGATCAGTTGGACTAGACCGACATCAGTGCCAGAGATACGCAGTTTTATGGGTTTGGCAGGATACTATCTTTGATTTATTAAAGATTTATCCAGTATTGCTAAGCCGATTACTCAGTTGACTCATAAGAATGCACCTTTTGTTTGGTCAGATGAGTGTGAATCTAGCTTCCTAGAATTGAAGAAGAGATTGACCAGTTCTCCTGTATTGACTATTCCATCAGGTACTGGTGATTTTTTTGTATATTGCGATGCTTCTCACAGAGGATTGGGTTGTGTTTTGATGCAGCGAGGACATGTTATTGCCTATGCCTCGAGACAATTGAACCACATAAGACTCGCTACCCAATTCATGATTTTAATTGACGGCCATCGTATTTGCATTGAAGATTTGGCGACATTACCTATTTGGTGAGAAATTTGAAATCTATTCTGATCACAAGAGTCTAAAGTACCTATTTTCACAGTCAGAATTGAATATGAGACAACGATGATGGCTTGATTTATTGAAATATTTTGATTGTGAAATCAAATACTATCCTGGAAAATCTAATGCAGCAGCTGATGCACTGAGTCGAAAGATATATTCTTTATCCTTATCGACGATTGGTGTTTCGAATTTGATTGAAGATTGCTGTCTTTCTGGATTAGTATTTGATACAGATTGTCAACCTTTGAGATTGTATGCCGTTCAAGTCGAACCAGAGCTGATTTTGAGAATTAAAGAAGCTCAGAAAGTTGATCAGAATGTTCAGAACTCGATTTCGATGGTCAGAGCAGGACATCGATCAGAATATCAGGTACATGATGATGCATTATATGTGAATAATCATCTAGTTGTGCCCGATGTTTCAGATTTGAAACGACATATATTGTCAGAAGCGCACAGTAGTTGATTCATTATTCATCCTGATGGCAGAAAAATGTATAATGATTTGAAAAGAAAGTTTTGGTGGAAACAAATAAAAGCAGAGATTGCAGAGTTTGTATCAAAATGTCTGAATTGCCAACATGTGAAAGCAGAAAGAAAAAAACCAAGAGGTCTATTGCATAGCTTGTCTATTCAAGAATGGAAATGGGATCACATTTCTTTGGATTTTGTGACGAAGCTACCACGATCCCCCCGAGGTTGTGATGCGATTTGGGTCGTTATTGACAGATTGAAGAAATCAGCATGTTTTATTCCGTACAAGATGACGTACAGACATGACCAGATGGCAGAGATTTATGTCAGAGAAGTGGTCAGATTGCATGGTGTGCCGAAGTCTATTGTATCAGATCATGATCCTTGATTTACTTCGCACTTTTGGCACAGTCTGCAACAAGCTCTAGGTACGAAATTGTATTTGAGTACTGCATATCATCCTCAGACTAACGGACAGTCAGAGCGGACTATCCAGACATTGGAGGATATGCTTAGAGCTGTAGGCTAGATTTTGGCACTAGTTGGCAAGATTCTTTGCCTCTTTGTGAGTTTTCGTACAACAACAGCTATCAGACGAGTATAGAGATGGCTCCATTTGAAGCGTTGTACGGCAAGAAGTGCAAATCCCCTCGGTATTGGGACGATATTTCTGAGGTACCTGAGATTGGGCCTGATATGATCCGAGAAATGACTGAGAAAGTGAAACTGATTCGACAGAGAATGAGAACAGCTCAAGACAGACAGGCCAAATATGCCAATGTTCGTCGTCTACCGTTGGTATTTGAGGCAGGAGACAGAGTATTTCTGAAGATTTCTCCTTTCAGAGGCGTTGTCAGATTTGGCAAGAAAGGGAAGTTGTCTCCATGATATATCGGTCCATATGAGATTCTCGAGAAGATAGGAGATCGTACCCACCGACTCGCCTTACCGCCTTCTCTATCTTGTATACATGATGTCTTTCATGTATCTTTATTGCGGAAGTATCTTCCTGATGCATTTCATATTCTCCAGCCAGACGAGGCAGAACTTGATGAGACTCTTAGTTATTTTGAAAAGCCGATCCAGATTCTTGATCATAAAGAAAAACAGCTCAGAACGAAGACTATTCCGCTTGTGAAAGTTCAGTGGAGTCGTCATGGCATTGAAGAAGCTACGTGGGAGACTGAATCAAATATGAGACAGAAATTCCCAGAGTTATTTCATTGATGTGAGTTTCCTGTTAGCTTCTGTTATACATTTCTTAGTATATGTGTTTTGATTGCCTGCGATTTCGAGGACGAAATCAGATTTTAGAGGGGGAGAATTGTAATGCCCGAGATTTTATTAATGTAATCTGAAATGATTTATTGATAATTGATATGATTATAGACGGAAAGGAACAGATCGAGGAAGAGAAGCCAATACATGAGATATGTGCAAGGACAGAACCCCTCGCGCATATGCGCGAACATGGCAGAGAACCTCGCGCATATGCGCGAGAAAAGGACGCGCATATACGCGAGCGTGTGAAAGATACAAGTGCCGAGATATTAGGTCTCGCGCATATGCGCGGGGTCAAGACGCGCATATGCGCGAGCAAAAGAAATGTTATGCGTAGAGACCAGTAGGTCTCGCGCATATGCGCCGAGGAAGGTCGCGCATATGTGCGAGACGTGCAGCACAAAGAAATGAGCCACGTTTCTTTACCATGCAACTTATATGTAAAATGTATTCATTCCCCCTACAAATTTTCTGAGAAAACCGAGGAAGCTCCCTGGAGAAAATTCAAGTTCTTGATACTAGAATTTTTATTGTGTCAGATCCGCCAGTCCGAATTTCAATCCGACTTGAGTTTTGTGCTCCTATCGATAAAGGTTTCAAAAGGACGTAAGTTTTCTTATGTTTCATTATGATTTGAAAATATGATATTGAAGGAATCAGGATATGACTGATATTATTTATTCTTGAGATTGCAATAATCGTATAATCGAAATCAGATTGAAGAACGAATACCGTATGAAATTTTTATCATTTTCAGATTCGATTTGATTGAGAATATACAGATTTAGTATCAGATTGTGTTTGTTATTGATTATGAGTTGTTGAGATTGGTATCTGTTGATATTCTATTGCTGGATATTTTGAGATTGTGCTGTTATGCCATTGAAAGAGAATTAGATTGAGTTCTGATTATATCCAGTATTGATTTGAATTGTATATTGATGTTGTACTTCTCGAATATGTCATTCCAGAGTTGGTACTGAAGACTTCGAAGAACGATCAAAGCCAGACTGGTATTTGATTTCATTGATCAGATTGATCTACGAAAAGAAAGGTATAAATCAATGTGAAACCGGGAAGATACGACTCGAGTTAGATCCGACTCGAGTTTCCCAAAACCACATACTTTATTTTATTGCATTGATGTTTGCAATTCATGAGATTGATATGCTGAGTCTATTGATTTATAGCAGAGCATGTATTGAGTCATGGGCTGATATGCCTAGTCATGGGATGATGAGCCTAGTCATTGGCTGAGGTGCCAAGTCTTTTGCAGAACCACCAAGACACTGGACTTTTAGTGGTATCGATGGCTTAGGAGTAGATCGGCTCCTATTGCAGAGATTCGATACAGAATGCCAAAGTCTGGGCTCGACCGGGATCCCTAGATTAGGAAAGAGTCGAGTTAGAGATTATGAGTTAAGAGTTTGATTTACAGTTTTATATCGATTCATGTCTTTTAGATTATGATGCATGTTATTGATATCTGTTCCATCCTTTTATATATGTTCATATGATTGCATGTATATGTTGTTTATATTGGGAATATATTTCTCACCGGAGTTATCCGGCTGTTTTTGTGTTTTTATGTGTGCATGACAACAGGTGGAACATGATCAGGGTCAAGAAGAGGATTAGAGATTGAGATTAGCATGGAGATTCGGACCCAGAAGTAGAGTTGTATTCATGACCTGATATGTAGTGAATGAACAGTAGTTGTTATGAATTACTTTTGTACAAGACTTGTACTTTTGATCTGATATTGATCTTGTAAATGAAATAACGTTTATTTCATATGTTGCGTACTCATGTATAAAAAAAAATTATGACCCAGTTTACTTAACTGATCTATTTGATCCTAATAATGATTAAGAAAATGAATTAGCGTCCGGGTCCCCACATCGGTGGTGAGTTTATTGGTACAGTGAAGTCATGGAATTTAAGTGCTTGAATAATGTATTAGTATGTACGTGTCGCAGTAGCCCAAGCGAGATCCAACGAAGCCCTCAACGCTATGTAAGTATGTTCGACGTGCAAAAAGAAAATATTTTATGTTTTTGAGATATGCGCTTTGTCTTGTGACCAATTATGAACGAGTTTGGAAGCCGGAGAACGTGCCTGGGGACCTCTCTACCTCGGTAAAGCATGACAAGGTTATGATCAAGTTTGGGAAGCGGTAAACCATGACCAGGGACCAATCCACCAAGTAAAGCATGATCGAGGATCTTATGTATGTGGCAGTGGACATCCCTGCCATCCCAGTATTGTGGTTTAGTCTAATCAGAAGCATTATGTATGGGTCACTTGCTTTGAAACATATCTCTACGCAAAATGATGATGATTATGTATGTTTCAGTATGTTGGATGCAAGCACATTTATGAAAGTTAATGAAATGATGGCACATCTAAGCTTATGTAATTATGTTCAGAGTTTAAGTATGTGTTGTGCTATTTTAAAATGCATGTGGCTTTAAAATGTATTATTTGTTATTATCAGTTTATACATGTTGAGCATTTAGACTCACTAGAAGATCCAGAAATTTAATTCATGTAACCTGACTGTATGTAATCTAGGATTTTATTTAAATTATGTGTTTAATTATTTTTGTGAATTTTATGCATAATTATTGCATGATAGGATTTATTTCATGATATTTTAAAAGTTCATGCATTAAGATTTTGAAGTTGCATTTCGCGCTCGAACAAGGAACGGAGATCGGGTATTATCAGGAAATTTATTTTTATTACATGATTAATTTTTATTAATTAATAAGATTTTTTAAATGTATTTTTCAAGAAATAGGCTTTTTTGGGTATTTTTACCCATCGGAGCATATTTTAATCGGTTCGCAAATTTTATCGAAACGAAGGACTTTTTGAAGGTTCGGGTAATATTTTCAAAAACATACCAAACGAAATATTTTTCGGAGTGTGTGTGGGTTTGATGGACCTATTTTTAAGCTTGTTGGACTCAAAACTCTTTTAATCCATTTTAAATTAAATTTAGGGCCCATTAGCTTAATTTTTTTTATCTATTTAATTAACCCCTAAATCTAAACCTAAGCTAAACAGCCGACACTCCCCTCCACTCAGCCATATTTTCTCGGTTTCAGCACCTCCTTCAGCAGCAAAGTATCGGCCATAGCAATTCTTGCAAGAAAATTTCCTCTGGTGCCTTCCCTTCGCGCGGTTCTTCAAGTTTTCGTTCAAAATACATCAAGGCATGCCATGTAACATTGTTTTTGCATCATTCATGTCCTATATTAATATTTTGTATGCATTTGTGTGAGAAAAGTTTCGATCTAGCCTTGAGCATGAGAAGTTTTCGATTTTTACTATTGTTCTTGCAAATGCCATGATCGTTCCTCACGTTTTTCTTACTTTTGTGCTAGGGTTTGCGGTTTCAGGTTGTTAAGGGGTTGATCATGGTGTCATGATGTTGTTTTGGGGTTAGAATCGGTTGTGGTTTTTTGTAAGTTGAAAGGCCGAGAGGTGTACTCGTAGTTGTGCCTCGCGTGGGTTGTGGATCGAGCGAGGGGTGGTGTGGGCGGTGTAAGGACTGAACTGAGGCTTGGACCAGACAATGGTGGGTCTGAGTCACGGCCAAGAGAGGCCCAACCACCGCTGGAACCATCGGTATAGCCTGCCGCAAGCGTTGAGGAGTGAAGCTCGGGTGGAAGGATTTCGCGTGCTAGCGTTTGTGGCCATCGTGCAGGTTGCATGGGGCTGTGTTGTGTAGGTTACGTCTATGAAATACTTTTAATATTTTTTAGGATGTTTTAAGGAGTTTGGTAAGCTTTGGGTCAAATTTTAGAAGTCTTGTGGTAAAACTTACATTTTTGGTCTCTAAGGGCCAAATGGTCATTTTGCATCCGGAGCGAGATTTTAGTCCTGACAGCGCCCTGAGCACAAATTTATTATGTTTTAAATGTTTATGCATCATGATTACGATTTTTATGAATTTATGAAATGTACGTTGCATGCTTTGTTTTAAGAAAAAATTTGCATTTGTGCATGATTTTGATAACTGATGAAAATGACGATGTTTTGAATGATGAGAATTAGTAGTGGCTATCGAAGTATATGTAAATGCTTAAGACGTATATGTAAATGATGATGATGAGGCCTAGGCACAGTGGATGGGTAATCCTGTAACTGATGTCCGACAGCCGCCGGGTACCGCGGTTCTATGCATGATGGATCCATCGTGAATGATGATGATGTACGATAATCACCTCTGATGAACTGAATTCACCAAAGCATATGATTAACGATGAATGATGAATGATGAACTGTTTTGACATGTTACAATTTCATACGACACGTTTACATTAAGCTTTTAAAGTTCGTGAAAGATATGTTGATTACAGGATATTTTCACTGTTGTGTGCTATCTATATGTACTTGTTATTTCTGGTACAGGTGTGTTGAGTTTTTAGACTCACTAGGCGTGTGTGATATAGGTGAGCATGATATGGGGGGACTTGAGGTGCCAAACTCTGAGTAGGCAGGCTTGGTGGAGCGACACAACCCGAGGACCACATGTTTTCCTCACATTTATTATTTTATGAGAATGAGAGGATTTGAGTATTTTCTTTATATATGCTGATTTATTTCACTGTTGGATGTTAGAATTTTACTTGCTTATGTTCCGTTTTATTTTAATAGCAAACTTATGATTATTTTCAAATGGTGTTTTAAGTAGAACTGCATGCATGCAAAATATTAAAACGCTTATTTTCAAAATGTGAGCTTTTAAAAATAAAATAAAAACATTTCCGCATTTTAAATAAGTAGATGTTTTAGTTGGCATCAGATTAAGGGTCCTGTATAGGGTTGTGCCGCCGCCGGCTTTTGCCGCTCAGTCTTCAAGCCTCAAGTTTGTAAGCTTTTAAGTTTTTAAATTTTTTTTAATGATTTACTGCTATCATCTGCATGCCTTCAGGATATTTGATTTACGAGGATTTTGAGTGCATGTTTAGCTGCTTTTACGATTTAAGGATTTATTATTTTAAAAACTAGATTAATTGCATGATGGGTTACGTTTATAAATTGGACTGTATTCAGATATGCCTCCCAGACGTGTTTATAAATTGGACTGTATTCAGATACGGACAGGCAGGATGAGATTCCTGGAGGTGGTAGAGGACCACCCCCACCACCGCCTATGAATGCAGCCACCCGAGTTCTGGAGGGTATGGCTAGGCTACTGGAGCAGGTACAGCAGGTTCCTAGGCCTCAAGTGGATGTTTTTGAGTAGTTCAGGCGACTAAACCCGAAGGAGTTCGGGGGCACTACTGATTCGTTCATAGGAGAGGGATGGATTCATTCACTATAGCTTCATTTCGAGTACCTTCAGGTGAGAGATGTCGACCGGGCCAGGTGTGCTATTTATATGTTGAGAGATGATGCATCACTTTGGTGGGAGGGGGCCGCTCATGCAGTGGACTTGGTTACCCTCACCTGGGACAGGTTCAAGGAGCTGTTCTATGGGAAATATTTTCTAGCTGACGTCATGGGCCGCCTGACGAGGCAGTTTATGAGTCCCTTCCAGGGGGACTCATCTGTGGCGGAGATTATCTGCAAGTTCGACAGGGCTGCTATTTTGTGCCCATGATAGCGAGAGATGCCGCCCAGAAGCTGAGGCATTTTTTAGATGGACTGAGGCCCATCTTTGCCGGGACGTCATGCTGATGAGGTCGGCAGGTTATGACGAGGCCACCGCCTGTGCTTTTTAGGTGGAGCAGGCTCTGTGGGATATAGATTTTGAGATGCAGAGGAAGCGGCTTCAGACTCAGTCCAGCTCCTAGCCTCAGAAGAAACATTTCTCAGGGCCACCGAGACACTAGGGGCAATAGAAGCTCCAGGTGTCAGTTTAGGATGCCCCAGCAGCAGAGACCTCCCCAGGCGCCACGGGCGCCTGAGCCAGATGATATGCAGCCATGCTCGCAGTGCAGAAAGTTCCATGTCGGCAAGTGTTTGTGGGGGACCTACAGATGTTTCGTTTGCAGGAAGGAGGGTCACAAAGCAGCGGACTACCCTAAGAACATGGATCCCACTACTGGCCTAGCATATGTGATGCATGCCGAGGAGGTCGATGCAGAGCCAGATTCGACATTGATTACTGGTAATCCTTTTGTTTAAGATTTTATTTTACCGCATAATTGCATGAATTTAATGCTTATATGAGGATTTATTTATTGGGATTGATAACTTAGAAGGATTTAGGACGCATATTCTACCTAGTTGGGATTAAGAATTTAATTTTTTGATTTAAGAAATTTTAGGGACCCAATTGTAATAACCGATAATTTGAGGACCTAATTGCTAAATCGAAAATTTTGGGATTTTAATTCGAAATTGGGAAAGGGTTATATTGCGATTTTGAAAATTTTTAGAAGAGTCATGTTGCAATTTTCGAAAAGTTGAAGGACCAAAATGCTATTTTTGAAACTTTAAGGGGCTAATTTATAATTTTTGATTTTTTTTAGTATTAATTTCGAAATTTTGGGGAACGATATTTGGGTTAATTTAGTGATTTTTGAGGATTTTGGGTTAATTTCCGGTAATAAATTCCTTAAGTTCAACAATATTAGATTTGATGGTATGTTTTGTCACATGGAGGATATATATTGCAGGTGTAGCCACACATGCATTGCTAGATTCAGGGGCTACGCATTCTTTTATATCCGAATCTTTCATCAAGCGACTAGAAATCATACTAGTAGTGATGGATTCAGGGTTCAGAGTATCAATAACATCCGGGGATCAGATTTTCACTTCCCAGATAGTGAAGAGATTGGAGCTTCAGTTACATAAGTATACGTTGCAGAGAGATTTGATAGTGCTACAGTTGCCGGATTTTGAAATCAATCTGGGTATGGATTGGCTTTCGTTGAATGGAGCTATCATTGACTTTCGACAGAGGTCAGTGTCTGTTAGACCGCCCAGTGGTAAGCCATTTGTTTTTTAGACAGCCAGACACCAGCAGTTGCCGCACGTCATTTCCTGCATATGTGCGAGGAAGCTTATCAAGAGAGGCTATCAAGCATTCTTATCAAGCATTGTATCACTGACAGAGTCAGTCAGTCAGAAGCTCGAGGACGTGGAGGTAGTCAGTGAATTCTCCAGTGTGTTCCCTGACGATGTTTCAGGCATTCCACCAGACAGAGAGATGGACATCTCTATTGAGCTTATGCCAGGGACAGTGCCGATATCTAAAGCACCCTACCGGTTAGCGCCTGCAGAGATGAAGGAGCTCAAAGATCAGATTCAGGATCTGCTGGATAAGGATTTCATTCACCCTAACTTTTCTCCTTGGGGTGCACCGGTTCTGTTTGTCAAGGAGAAGTATGGTAGTATGCGATTGTGCATTGACTACAGAGAGTTGAACAGAGTCACAGTTAAGAACAAGTATCCATTACCGATGATCGAGGATTTGTTTGTGTTGGAAACTAGATTCTGGAGTTTGACAAAACATGAATCAATCGATTAACAAAATATGAATCAACTGATACACGCAAGCAAATTCGGCAACTGAACTTATCAACTGAAATCAGCTGATACAATGATACAGAGTAAACTAATCAGTTGGAACTGATTAGTTAAAACATTCAGCCGAATGCCTCAAAGTCTCTCAACTGAAGATGTCTCGGGAAAGAACAAAGAAGACATAACAGATTACAATAGCACCGGACAACAACCAAGACTACTTAAAACAACGCATTCCGGACAAAGCAATTAAGACACCGAATTACAATAAATGAAGCAAACAATATCGAAGGAATAATCAAGTGGAAACCAACGGATACAAAGATTCAAATTTATCTCAAGATTACCGTTGGAAAAGAAGAGTATAAATATGGCAGAAGAAAAAGAAGAAGTGACGATACATCATTCAAAACTTGCTATTACTCTGTCAAAATCTCAGCTCACTCTTACTTGATTTATTCGTAGCAATCAAGGCTACAAGTTGAGCAAACTAGCACTCTGTAATATTTGTTAATTCAATAGTGCTAAGATCAGTTACGCACAGAGATCATTTTGTAATATTAAGAGTTTCAGTTTAGGCAGTGGGTAACTCCTAACTGAAGTGGGTCTGTACAAGTGTTGTATTGGATCAAAGTCTTTTAGTGGAAATCATATCCTTGTGATAGAAGGGGTGACGTAGGAGTAATTGAATTCTCCGAACATCCAGAAACAATCCTTGTGTATTTTATTTCAGTTCTGTATTCTATCTGTCATTGAGTTACCTTCCGAAACTATCTCAGTTTAACTGATTGATATTGACCAACAAGATTCCGATAATCAATTTGTCACCAAACTGAACTCAAAAATTCGATAAGACCAATATTAATTGAGAGTGTTTATTCAACCCCCCCTTCTAAACACTCTTGACACGTCAATCGATCCTATCAAGTGGTATTAGAGCGGTTGAATCTTGTTCTTGAATACTTCTGATCTATAAATCTGCTAGTATGACTTCATTCAATAAAATTCCTATGTTCTCAAGAGAAGATTTCGATGACTAGAAAATCAGAATGCAGGCTCACTTAGCTGCACAAGATGATGACATGTGGTATGTCATAACAGATGGACCCATGAAGATTCTAAAAGCAAATACAGCAATTGTCATAACTGAAGGGGCACCACAGAGAATTCAAAAGCCCAGAGAATAGTGGACAACTGAGGACAAAAGAAAAGCCAATCTTGACAATGTGGCCAAAGATACTCTATACAAAACACTGGACAAAGCAACATTCAACAAAATAAAGATGTGCAAAACAACAAAAGAAATTTGGGAAAAGTTGATTCAGTTATATGAAGGAAATGACCAAACAAAAGAAAATAAACTCTCTGTTGCTGTTCAGAAATTTGACAATATCAAAATGAAGGTTGGAGAATCAATGAATGAGTATGATGAAAGGGTGAGCAGTATTGTAAATGAATTAAATGCACTCGGAAAGGTGTATACTAACAAAGAGGTTGCACTAAAAGTGATGAGAGGTCTTCCAAAGGAATGGGATGTCAAAACTATGGCTATGAGAGAATCTAAAGACTTGAACCAGATCGAACTTCATGAACTATTTGCTGATTTAAAGGCTTATGAATTTGAATTGCAGAGTAGAGAAGGAGAACCATTTACTCCTACAGCTACAACTGCTCTAGCAGCTGTAAGAACTGAATCAACCAGTTCAGTCGAGAAATCTGCCGATCAGATAAGCAATGATGCTATGTCATTATTCATCAAAAAGTTTGGGAGGTTCATGAGAAAGAACCAAGGAAACTTTCAGAAGCAATACCAGAGAAACAATTCCAAAGAAGAAATAAATGGTTGCTACAATTGGGGCAAAACAGGTCATTATATTGCTGACTGTCCTAAACCTAAAAAGGACAGTCAAGGATCAACTGACAGAAGAAAGAAATCATATGAGCATAAGAGAAGATCCAGAAATGATAAGAAAACCTACAAAAAGAAAAATGAGGTTCTATTAGCTGAAGAGAACAAATCCAAATGGGCAGAAACTGATAGTGACGAATCAGAACCAGAAAGCTCATATAGCTCAAGTGATGAAGAGGAAGTCAAATGTCTAATGGCCAATGGTACAGAAGCAGAATCTACAAGTCAACAGGTATTTGATTTTAGTTCAACTGATTTTACACGAGAAGAACTCATTTTAACATTGCATGAAATGGTAAATGAGTACCAGAAACTTGCATCATCATTTGAGGAAATAAAGTCAAAGCAAAATGATCCCATGGACAATAAAACCAAAACTGATGAATCAGTTGATGGGTTAAGTCTAAAAAGGGAAATTGCTGAGTTAAAAGCAGAGAGAAAGAAAGATCAGTCACTGATCCAGAAATTGATCCTTGAAAATTCAAAACAGACTGAACTCATTCAATCTTGGAATAAGTCGTCTACTGCACTGAATGAGATGCAGAATTCACAAAAATTAGTTTATGATAAAACTGGTTTAGGTTCAGTAATCAAGGAGAAACGTTTTCAAATGATACTCAACCAAAGCTGACAATGAACAAAGGGAAGTACATTCATTTTGTCAAATCAGCAGTGGTACAAGAACAAATTGAGCCCAGTAAACTGATTGAACAACCTACTGAGAAGTTGAACAAGGCTAGAATATATGGGATTGGCTATAGCCAAAAGCTTTCAACTGATTCACAAAGCAGGTCATCAAAAAGATTTCACAAAACTATTCGAATGGCTATGTCAATTACTATAACTGCAAGCCAGTTCAGAAGAGATACAAATTGAACAATCAGTTGAATAAGACTAAAACACATATTGTATCAACTGTACACTACTCACCAAGCACACAAAAGCCGAGAAAAACCATTTGGAATACAGCTACTGGAAAGTCAGTTAGACTAATCCAAGTATGGGTTCCAAAGGGACTAATAAGTTTTGGACCCAAATAGATATGGGTACCAAATCATATTATGTGTGTGCTTGCAGGTAACAGGTACAGATAAAAATTCAATATGGTATTTGGACAGCGGTTGCTCACGACATATGACAGGAGATGCAAGTATGCTATCTCAACTGACCAAATATAGTGGTCCAAACATCAGTTTCGGAGATAATTCCAAAGGTAAAACCGTGGGTAAGGGTAAGCTTATCCATGGTAACTTTACTATTAAAGATGTTTTATTAGTAGAGAATCTGAAGTATAACTTGATTAGCATCAGTCAGTTATGAGACAATGGATTCTCGGTACAATTTGATAAAAACTCATGCTCAGTTAAAACATCAACTGATGAAATCATACTAACTGGAAAACGATGTGGAAACACATATAAAGTCAGTTGGAATGAACAACCTAATGCACCAGTCTGCTTTATTGCTTCAAAATCATCTCAAAACTGGTTGTGGCATAAAAGGTTAAATCATTTAAACTTTAAATCCATTGCCTATCTGAGTAAACATGAACTTGTAACTGGTTTGCCCAAAATAAATTTTTCAAAAGAAAAACTTTGCTCAGCATGTCAGTATGGAAAACAAGTACGATCTTCTTTCAAAAACAAGGGCTGTAAGTCTTCATCCCGATGCTTAAAACTATTGCACATGGATCTCTTCGGTCCAATACCAGTCATGAGCTTAGGGGGAATGAAATACACATTGGTGGTCGTAGATGATTTTTCAAGATTTACTTGGGTTATCTTTCTCAAATCCAAAGACCATACGACTGCACAACTGATTAAACTCTTTAAAAGACTTTTAAATGAAAAATCAGTTGGGATTTATCGAATCAGATCTGATCGAGGAACTGAATTCATCAATCAAACACTTTCAAGCTTTCTAGAAAATGCTGGAATCAAGCATGAGCTCTCAGCAGCAAGAACTCCTCAGCAAAACGGTGTAGCTGAGAGAAGAAATCGAACCCTTAAAGAAGCTGCTAGAACAATGCTTGCTGATTCTGGTATTTCTCAAAGTTTTTGGGCAGAGGCAGTAAACACTGCATGTTATACTCAGAACAGATCAATGATTAATAAGAATCATATTAAAACACCATATGAGATCTGGCATGGAAGAAAAAGTATAATCACTTATTTCAAAATATTCGGCTGTAGATGTTTTGTTCATGATAATAGTAAAAATTACTTAAAAGCATTCGATGCCAAATCTGCAGAAGGAATATTCCTTGGATATTCATCAGTTAGTATAGCTTATAGAGTCTTTAATAAGAAAACTTTAAATGTTGAAGAATCTGTGCATGTTGATTTTGATGAAACTGTACTAACTGATAAGCCAACTGATCAAGTTGAGCTAGCTGATCGATTTTCAGATATCAGTTTGGAAGATGATGACAAAGATGAAAATCATAATAATCAAAACATCCTTCAAACACCAGAACCAGAGATATTGGATCAATTAAATGAGCAGAAAGTCAATGCTGACAATCAGTTATTAAAGGAAAATGATAATATTCAAATATCAGCTGACGAGGCATCAACTGAAGCTGAAAACTGCATTCAGTTACCAACTGAAGAAGTTGCAGATGCAACGAATGCTGAGTAGAGATGGAGAAAATCACATCCACCAGAATTGGTAATAGGAAATCAATCTGATCCAGTAAGAACTCGCAATCAAATGTTAAATTTATTTATTCATTCAGACTTTGTCTCACAAATGGAACCAAAGAAAACTGATGAAGCTCTTGCTGATCCTAACTGGGTAAATGCTATGCAAGAAGAGCTGAATCAGTTCACTCACAATAACGTCTGGAACTTAGTTCCAAGACCAACTTCAAAAACCATTATAGGTACAAAATGGGTGTACAGGAATAAACTAAACGAGGACGGTTCAATTATACGCAACAAAGCAAAGACACAAGCTAAGGTAAGAGCTCCCTTGACTCTTGTAAATCGCCCTACCATCCTGCCTAGAGCCAGATCTAAAGGTGTAATATTAAGGGAACCAGTGCACTCCACACATTCTGGAATGGATCTTCCTCACATTCTCTCAACTGACAAAGGAAAAGGCAAACTGGTTGAAGAACCCCGGCCATCCAATGTCATTCAAACACACATTGACCTAGTTTGGGAACAGGTCAATGCATTTGCCACATCACAATTAAAATCTTTTGATTGTTGGAAAAGTTTCAGAACAGAAATCTTTGCCAAAGAACTGAAGCATAGATCTCAACAGAAAAAGTTCATCAAGCTAGAAGCAATTGTGATGAAAGTAGTCAAAGCTGCTAAAATTCCACAGGCATTAGAAAGACAGAAATATTTCTTTAATCAGATTCGCGTCAAAAAACTAACAAGAATGGTAGCAAAGCTGAAGTCCAACTACAATCCCACAAGTCCAACTGCATACAATGATAGAGCTGTGTTCACTCAACTGGACACAGATCTTTGTAGTCTGCAGAGTGAAATCAGATTTTGGGAAGAAGATCAGGAACTAGTTCTTCATGACAAACCCCCCAACTCAAATATTGAAAAAGATTTATCCTCCTCTCCACAAAAAGAACCATCTCCACAACAGGCAACTGAAAAGCCAGTTCAGGGAATACCTCAATCCTCTCAGACAGAACATCAGCTATATTCTGAAGCAGAACTATCCTTGGCAAACATTGATGAAATCATTCAAGCTATTACCTTGGAAGCTCAGCTAGAGGAAATACAATATGACTCAATTACCCATTCAGCTGAACAACTAGAGCAAGACATTAAGATATCATCTGAAGCACCAGCTAAGTCACTTATTGCTGAAAAATTTATATATGCTCAAACTGAAGATCAAACTGAAGTGCCAAACCAAACTTCAGAAAAAGAAATAACTGAATCGGAAAAAGCTCAAACTGAAGCACCAGTTCAGCCAGAAACTTTTGCTGAACAAGATATTCAAACTGATGAACAAGCAAAACCCTCAGAACAAGAAACTGCTGAACATGTAGAAGGTCAGTTGCTCACTGAATCAAAGGAGCAAGAACAAATTTCAGTTAATTCTCCACAGGAGGCCCCTATGTATGAACCATCCATCTCCATCATTCAGCTAGACAGTCCATTTCTTGATCAAAACCAACGTTCATCATCTCAAATTCAAGAAAACATTCCAGCTCAGCCTATGGCTGGAACAATGGAAACTAATCAAGCATTAGTTCTTTTTGGACAAATATCGAAGCATTCATAAATGCCCAGCCAGCGACCTCCAATTCAATCCACAGAAATGGATGTTGTTCTTGAAGAAATCCAGAACATACAGTACAATATGCAGGAGATGCTTGCTGAAATCAAGAAAATTCAATTCGAACAACTGTCTCATACTGTCAAATTAGATTCTTTGACTGAATTTGACTCGGCGAAACTAAACGCTCTTCAAGCCAACATGGACTCTCTTAGCAGAACTGTGCATGAAATAAAGAAGGGGCTAGTTAACTCACTCTTTACAACTCAGGATGTAATCAGTCAGAGAGTTGAGCGACTGGAAACCTCTGTTTCAAATAAAATAGAATTGCTACAGACCTCCCTCACAACTGTTGCCTCAAGTATCTCATCAGATGTAAAACTTCTTTCCATTGACGTTCGAAAGTTATCAGACAAAATGGAGTTGTTTGACAAAAAGGGGGAAGAACAGCAGCTGAAGAAGAATTAATCAGATTATTAGAATCAACTGATATAATATTCTCAGATTTTATGTTATCTACAAGGAATCCAGTTATTTTATGATTCAGTTGCGTAATCTATTATCTACAAAGAGCTCAGTTATTCGATCTTAAATCACTTGGTTTTGTCAAACAACATAAAGGGGGAAATTATTGGAAACTAGATTCTGGAGTTTGACAAAACATGAATCAATCGATTAACAAAATATAAATCAACTGATACACACAAGCAAATTCGGCAACTGAACTTATCAACTGAAATCAGCTGATAAGATGATACAGAGTAAACTGATCAGTTGGAACTGATCAGTTAAAACATTCAGCCGAATGCCTCAAAGTCTCTCGACTGAAGATGTCTCGGGAAAAAACAAAGAAGACATAACAGATTACAAGAGCACCGCACAACAACCAAGACTACTTAAAACAACGCATTCCGCCCAAATCAATTAAGACGCCGAATTACAATAAATGAAGCAAACAATATCGAAGGAATAATCAAGTGGAAACCAACGGATACAAAGATTCAAATTTATCTCAAGATTACCGATGGAAAAGAAGAGTATAAATATGGCAGAAGAAAAAGAAGAAGTGACGATACATTATTCAAAACTTGCTATTATTCTGTCAAAATCTCAGCTCACTCTTACTTGATTTATTCGTAGCAATCAAGGCTACAAGTTGAGCAAACTAGCACTCTGTAATATTTGTTAATTCAATAGTGCTAAGATCAGTTACGCACAGAGATCATTTTGTAATACTAAGAGTTTCAGTTTAGGCAGTGGGTAACTCCTAACTGAAGTGGGTCTGTACAAGTGTTGTATTGGATCAAAGTCTTTTAGTGGAAATCATATCCTTGTGATAGAAGGGGTGACGTAGGAGTAATTGAATTCTCCGAACATCCAGAAACAATCCTTGTGTATTTTATTTCAGTTCTGTATTCTATCTGTCAGTCAGTTACCTTCCGCAACTACCTCTGTTTAACTGATTGATATTGACCAACAAGATTCCGAGAATCAGTTTGTCATCAAACTGAACTCAAAAATTCGATAAGACCAATATTAATTGAGAGTGTTTATTCAACCCCCCCTTCTAAACACTCTTGACACGTCAATCGATCCTATCAGTTTGATCAGCTGCAGGGGGCATAAGTGTTCTCATAGATAGATCTTCGATCCGGTTACCATCAGATGAAAGTCAGAGAGGCTGACATGCACAAGACAGCCTTCCGGACGTGTTATGGGCACTCCGAGTTTATGTTGATGCCCTTCGGTTTGACGAACGTGCCAGCGATCTTCATGAATCTCATGAATCGCGTGTTTCAGCCATACTTGGATCAGTTTGTCTTAGTTTTCATTGACGATATCCTGATCTACTCGAGGAGCAGAGAGGAGCAAAGTGAGCATCTAAAGACCGTACTGCAGACTCTACAGGACAGACGGCTGTATGCCAAGTTCAGTAAATGCGAGTTCTAGCTTGACAGGGTGGCATTCTTGGGCCACATTGTATCGTGGGATGGTATTGAGGTCGACCCCAGTAAGGTCGAGGCAGTCAGAGATTGGCCAATGCCTAAGATCGTGATAGATATCCGTAGCTTCTTGGGTTTGGCAGGTTACTATAGGAAGTTCATTCAAGGCTTCTCTTCTATTGCGGTGCCTATGACCGCCTCGACGAAGAAGAATGCCAAGTTTATTTGGGGACCTGAGTGTCAGGAGAGCTTTGACAAACTGAAGCTGTGTTGACCACTGCACCAGTACTAGCAGTGCTATCAGGGCGAGGAGAGTTCGTGGTTTATACAGATGCATCGAAGCTCGGTTTGGGCGTGGTTCTAATGCAGCAGGATAGAGTGATAGCCTACGCGTCCAGACAACTGAAGGTCCATGAGAAAAATTATCCGACTCATGACCTTGAGTTAGCAGCAGTGGTATTTGCCCTGAAGATCTGGAGACACTATCTATATGCGGAGAAGTGCAGGATTTTTACTTACCATAAGAACCTGAAGTATTTCTTCACACAGAAAGAGCTTCATATGCGACAGAGGAGGTGGATTGAGCTTGTAAAGGATTATGATTGTGACATTAGCTATCATCCAGGTAAGGCTAATGTGGTTCGGATGCTTTGAGCAGGAAGCACGCAGTGATTGCTCATTTTTCAGTGCAGAGACCTCTACAGGCTGAGGTTCAGAGATTTGAGCTTCCAGTTTATGCTAGGGGCGAGGCCTTGAATCTTGCTACTCTGACAGTACAGCCGACTCTAAGAGATAGAATTCGAGCAAGGCATTCTTCTAACGAGTAGTTACAGAAGTGGAGATAGAGGGACAAGACTAAGGGCCAGAGACTGTATACAATTGTGGACGGCATAGTCAGATATAAGGATCGCCTATGGGTTCCTGACAGTGATTCCCTTATAGCAGATATTATGAGCAAGGCCCACAACACCCTGTACTCCATCCATCCAGGGAGTACGAAGATGTATAAGTATCTACAGACTCTGTATTGGTGGCTGGGCATGAAGCGAGATATTCTGCGTTTTGTTTCCGAGTGTTTGACTTGTCACCTGGTCATGACAGAGCATTAGAGACCTACAGGGAAGTTGAGACCACTCCCTATTCCCGAGTGTAATGAGAGAACATCACCATGAATTTTGTGACAGGGATTCCGAGGACTACTGGAGGATTTAATTCCATCTAGGTGATTGTTGATCGACTTACTAAGTCAGCTCATTTTCTACCGATCAGGAAGACTTTCACCATGACTCAGTACGCATAGCTGTACATCAAAGAGATAGTCAGACTGCATGGGATTCCAGTGTCCATCATGTCAGACAGGGATCCGAGGTCCATGTCTGCATTTTGGAAGAGTCTACATCAGGCGTTGGGTACAAAGTTACTGTTCAACACTTCTTTTCATCCTCAGACAGAAGGACAGTCAGAGAGTGTGATTCAAATTTCTGATGACCTACTCCAAGCATGCATTATCGACTTCCAGGGCAGCTGGGAGCCGAAGTACCTCTTGTGGAGTTCTCATACAACAACAGTTTTAAGGCATCGATCGGTATGGCTCGATACAAGGCACTATACAGAAGAAAGTGTAGGTCGCCAGTTTATTGAGACGAGGTATGGGAGAGAGTAGATTTGGGTCCGGATACTGTCAAGCAGAAAACAGAGTTAGTTGTCAGGATTCGAGATAGGATGAAAACTGCTCAGAGCCGTCAAAAGAATGATGCATATCAGAGGCGGCGATATCTTGAGTTCGCAGTATGGGATCATGTTTTTGTAAAGGTCGCACCGATGAAAGGTGTGATGAGGTTCGGAAAGAAGGGCAAGCTCTGCCCTAGATTCATCGGGCCTTTCGAGATCGTAGAAAGGGTTGGGACACTTGCATACAGAGTTGAATTACCGTCGAATCTGGCGGGAGTTCATAATGTGTTCCATGTCTCAATGCTGCAGAAGTACATGTCGAATCATTCGCATGTGCTGAACTATGAGCCACTTCAGCTGACACCGCACCTGTCATTTGAGGAGAAACCCACTCAGATACAAGACAGACAGGGGAAGAGGCTCCGGGACAAGGTGATCCAGATGGTCAAGGTCAAGTGGCTGAATCATTACGAGGAGGAGGCTACTTGGGAGGCCGAGACCGAGATGAGGAGTCGCTACCCTGGGTTATTCGGTACGTTCTAAATTTCGAGGACGAAATTTTAATTAAGGGGGGGAGTTGTAAGGTCCAGGAATTTAATTCACATAACCTGACTACATGCAATTTAGGGTTTTATTTAAATTATGTGTTTATTTATTTTTGTGTAATTTATGTATAATTATTGCATGATAGGATTTATTTCATGATATTTTAAAAGTTCATGAATTAAGATTTTGAAGTTGCATTTCGCGCTCGAACGAGGAACTGAGAATTTTAAGGAAAATTACTTTTATTACATGATTAATTTTTATTAATTAATTAATATAAGATGTTTTAAATGTATTTTTCAATAAATAGACTTTGTTGGATATTTTTACCTGCCAGAGCATATTTTAATCGGCACTCAAATTTTATCGAAACGAAGGACTTTTTGAGGGTTCGGGTAATATTTTCAAAAACTTACCAAAACGAAATATTTTTCGAGAGTGTGCTTGGGCTTGATGAGCCTATTTTTAAGCTTGTTGGACTCAAAACTCTTTTAATTCCATTTAAATTAAAGTTAGGGCCCATTAGCTTATTTTTTTATCTATTTAATTATCCCCTAAACCTAAACCTAAACCTAAACCTAAAATAAATAGCCGACACTCCCCTCCACTCAGCCATATTCTCTCGGTTTCAACACCTCCTTCAGCAGCAAAGCATCGGCCATAGCAATTTTTGCAAGAAAATTTCCTTCAGTGCCTTCCCTTCGCGCGGTTCTTCAAGTTTTCGCTCAAAATACATCAAGGCACGCCATGTAACATTGTTTTTGCATCATTCACATCCTATATTGCTGTTGTGTATGCATTTGTGTGAGAAAAGTTTCGATCTAGCCTTGAGCATGAGAAGTTTTCGGTTTTTACTATTGTTCTTGCAAATTCCATGATCGTTACTCACGTTTTTCTTATTGTTGTGCAAGGGGTTGCGGTTTCTGGTTATTAAGGGGCTGATCATGGTGTCAAGATGTTGTTTAGGGTTTTGAATCGGTTGTGGTTTGCTGTAAGTTGAAAGGCCGAGAGGTGTACTCGAAGGTGTGCCTCGCGTGGGTTGTGGATCGAGTGAGGGGTGGTGCGGGCGGTGCAAGGACTGAACTGAGGCTTGTATCAGACCCTGGTGGGTCTGAGTCATGGTCTAGGGAGGCCCAACCACTGCTGGAACCATCTGTATAGCCGGCCGTACGCGTTGAGGAGTGAAGCTCGGGTGGAAGGATTACGGGTGCTAGCGTTTGTGGCCATCGTGCAGGCTGCATGGGGCTGTGTCTGCGGCTCTTATAGGTCCAGTATGGTCTGGTTTAAGTCTAGGGTAGGCTGGTTTGTGACTGGTACCTTCGGGGGTAGGCTAGCATCGTGTTTTTTGGATGGTGAGCGAATTGATTTAGGAAGGGCGAGAATCCAGCAGCTTTTCCGGGATTTTGTCGATTGTTAGGGAGTCTGGATTCGGAGGTTTTAGGGCCTTTTAGATGTTTATAAGGTGTGGTAAAGAGTTGGGAAAATTTTGGTAAAGTTTCGAGTCGATTCGGGTTAAAACCGGGACCCCTGTCCAAGTTTTAAAACGAATCAGTTAAGCTGTGAAACGGGCTCGAGTTTACGTCTAAGAAATACTTTTAATATGTTTTGGGATGTTTTAAGTAGTTTGGTAAGCTTCGGGTCAAAGATGTCCGGGGGTAAAACGATCATTTTGGGTCTCCAAGGGCAAAATGGTCATTTTGCACCCGGGGTGAGATTTTAGTCTTGGCAGCGCCCTGAGCACAAATTTATCATGTTTCAAATGTTTATGCATCATGATTACGATTTTTATGAATTTATGAAATGTACGTTGCATGCTTGGTTTTAAGAAAAAATTTGCATATGTGCATGATTTTGATAACTGATGAGAATGACGATGTTTTGAATTATGAGAATTAGTTGTGACTATAGAAGTATATGTAAATGCTTAAGACGTATATGTAAATGATGATGATGAGGCCTAGACACAGTGGATGGGTAATCTTGACACAGTGGATGGGTAATCTTGTCACTGATGTCCGACAGCCGCCGGGTACCGCGGTTCTCTGCATGATAGATCCATCGTAAATGATGATGATGTACGATAGCCACCTCTAATGAACTGAATTCATCAAAGGATATGATGAACGATGAATGATGATTAATGATGAGCTGTTTTAACATGTTATAATTCCATACGACACGTTTACATTACGCTTTTAAAGTTCATGAAAGATATGTTGATTACAGGATATTTTCAGTGTTGTGTGTTATGTATATGTACTTGTTATTTCTGGTACAGGTGTGTTGGGTCTTTAGACTCACTAGGCGTGTGTGATACAGGAGAGCATGATATCAAGGGGACTGGAGGTGCCGAACTCTGAGTAGGCAGGCTTGGTGGGACGACACAACCCGAGGACCACATGTTTTCCGCACTTTTATGATTTTATGAGAATGAGAGGATTTGAGTATTTTCTTTATATACGCTGATTTATTTCACTGTTGGATGTTAGAATTTTACTGGCTTATGTTCCATTTTATTTTAATAGCAAACATTTATGATTATTTTCAAATGGTATTTAAGTAGGACTGCATGCATGCAAAATATTCACACGCTTATTTTCAAAATGTGAGCTTTAAAAAAAATATTTTCGCATTTTAAATAGGTAGATGTTTCACTCACTAGACTTGATTGATGGAGGTGATGACGAGTTTGACGAGACGAGAGGCGGAGACCTGTGAGATGGTCGGACTGGGCGGAGGACTAACCCAAGGACCGCTTAAGTTTTCAATAAATTTTATTCATGTTAAACTCATTTACTCTGATTTTAATGAAACCACTTTATGTTGTTTAAAAAAGTACTTTTGCAAGCTAGTTAGTGGTGACTTGATGACACGAAAATAGTGTGAACACTTTTATGTTTTAAATATTTTGACAAGATTTTTATTTGTATTTCATTGTTGAGAGTTTATTTATTATTTAAATTTTTTTTTATTTTCCGCAAATTTTAAGTATTTTAAAGTACGGTACGTTGCATATTCCACTTGATAAATAACCACTCAGACAATCCGAGGGAAGGTTGTTCAGTGCATCATCATATGATCACACATCTGTATGAATGGACATCTTCATGCCCTTACCAATAAAACATAGCGATTACATTACATATGTTAATTTCAAGCTCAAGCGACCTTTATCCTCTTTTTAAGCGACTGATTCGACTATGTACCTGTTTAGAACATATGGTACACTTCTTAATGAGTTTCATATTCTTACGTTGAGAGACAGACCTCATGGTACTTATTATATATTCAAGAACTTTATCTATGCAGCTTGCTTGGGTATACAAATAAAAAAAATGCCATAATTGGATAAAACCATAAAATATTATTAAAATAAAGATTGTTTTTTTTTACATTAGAGTCAATAAAGCTCAAACTACAAGTTGGCTCGCTGAATACCTACTCTAACATGTTCGATCCTAGCCACATGAATATTGTCCATGTTCGACCCTACCCACATGGATATTGTGCTAAAACCATTGAGAAGTTGACACGTGTCAACTCCATGAAATGAAGAGTTAATACGTGTCAAATTTTGACACATGTCAACTACTCAATAGTTTTAAGACACTATCCATGTGGATTGAGTCGAACAAACCGTCTCTCAGTATCAAATTTCAACAGGATATAAATAGGAAATTTAATTTCTATCATTTATATAATTGAAAACTTTGAAATAAAATGTAACCTGATGTCTAATTAAACTTAATTGCATTTGAATGAATAATTTGAAGCTAGAGATTTCAGATCCATTAATTTGTTTGGGCAAATCTACATGACAATGTATTTTAAATCTAAAATAATTATATTTTAAGTCATTTTAGTAAATTTCAAATACATCTCAATATAAGATCATTTCAATTTCCAAATTCAAATACTTCAATCCAAAAACAACTTCGTCTTATATAACTCCTCATGTCATATAACTTTGTTGATGTCGCCTAATACACGGTTAAACTTTGGGTTGGAGAGTCTGTCAAAGTCTTGTCAAATTAATGATTTTAGGTAAGATTTCTCACTTTAAAAGACCGAATGGGTGGATGATAAGTGTGATTTCACATTATTACTTTATTGCATTTTAACTTAATTTTATGATAGTTTCTAGCTGAAATATGATTTGGTTTGTTTGTTTTTTTAGCATGTGGAAGAAATCAAGAAACAAAGAATTTTGAAGGAAGAATGAACCAATAGAGTTGTGGGAATGGAGCCCATAACTTGAGGTTGGAAGTCGCAGATGAAAATGAGAGCATTTATAGAAGATTGCAAATAAGATGAATAATGTGTTTTTTTTACAATTTTGGTGTCGCAAAACCATTGTAACATCCTATATAAAATGATTGTCTTACTATATCAATACGAGTCTTTCCATCATACTTATGTCCACACTCATACGCACATTGAGAAACTTCTCAAGAATTCACTCATCCCATAATTTTCTCAAGTAAATCACGCTTAACTTTAGAATTTTTAAGTTATGAGCTCCCGAAAAGAAGATACATATTGTTGGTATTATTATTACCGATCAAATCTTTTTAAGTCTTCCTCAACAGCACAGTCTCATACTTGCACAGTCTTAGATCTCTTCATTCTTGGGGGTATCACAATTCTAACATCCTTGTCCCACATGGGTTAAAAATCAAAGTTTAAAATGACTTATAACAGGCTACAATGAACTTCTATAGAAATTTGAATTACTTGTTTTCATAAAGCGATGACGGATACAAAGTAGTTGCTATATGAGTTCATTGTATTGTCGCGCAGGTGCATACTTTGACTCAAAGCGTTATAGAATGGTATCAGAGATTGTTACCAGCAGGAACACCGAGAAATAAGTGTTATGCAGGAGAAAATGCTACGTGAGTGGGGGCCACCATTGACTCTTTGGGGCGAAGTGATACATCATGAAGATGTAGGAGTCATCTCTAGATTCCTGGTACTGGTGGATCGAGGGACAAGCGAATGAGAGGAGATTGTAATACTCTAGTCCCACATGGATTACAAATCAAAGTTTAAAATCTAATAACCATTTCTTCATTATGAAGGGATATCGATGATTCTGTAGTTTTAACTACATGTTTGAAACCAAATTTTTCAAAGGTTCATAGTTTATAAATCATTTTAGATTCTATCTTAGGAATAGTTCATTTATTTAATAAATCTAAATTATCTGGTAAATCATATTATTTATTTAAATTGTTATGAACAGTTTTTTTCATACAAAATATATTCATAAAAATTGAAAGGTGCTAAATCATAAACCAAAACTATTCCAAGCCTATGATGGTATCAGAGCCATGGAATATTTTTATAATATTTTTTTAATAATTAATCAAATAATTATTTAGTTAACATAATTTTCGCAATTTTCAAACTTGTGATTTTTTATGATAATTTTATAAATTATAGCGCTATGATCTTTTTTGTGGACATACCATAAAATAAAGATAGGTTATTCTATATTTCCTATGATATAATACAAGATAATTAAAAATAAAAAAATTTAGATTTTCTATATAAAAAATAAAAAAAGGTAGAATTTCAAATGATATTCATAGGCGTGATGTCCTTCTATACCTCCTCATTAAGTTTATTTTGTTAAATAACACATTTTTCGTAAGAAACAAATAAGGTAATATGAATTATTTTTATGTATTACATGAAGAGTGGATATGTAGTCAATATTAAAATATCTCGAGTGGGTCACTCTTTTTAAGAAAGCTGACTTTGCATCGCCTCATATTTCATACGCGTTTTCCCCCAATTTTTACCAATTCAAAGACTGAGCTGCTGGTTTTTTAAAATGGAAAAAAAAAACACATGCAATTAATAACGTTGATTTTGTTGATTGCATGTGCATTCTTTTTCAATGTATCGTGTTGTGAATTCTCTCAGCGGAGAATTAGTCCACTTTGGCTCGGTCCATGCAAAATTAATGAATTTAAGTTTTTCCTATTTAAACATCCTTAATTAATATTGAGTTGAAGTAATCACAAATCAAATGGCTTTTGCATTTTTCTGTAGAATATTGTTTTTTACAATATTCATATTGCTTCCATTATCATCTATTGCCCAACAATACAGCAATGTTACTTTGGGTTCTTTTTTAATCGCTGGAAACACAAATTCCAGATGGATATCACCGTCTGGTGAATTTGCTTTTGGCTTCCAGAGGATTGTGCCCGACGGAGGCTACTTGCTGGCTATCTGGTTCGACAAAATACCCGAGAAAACGATAGTCTGGTCCGCTAATCGTGACAGTCCATCCGAAGAAGGATCAAGGATCCAGCTTTTTACAGATGGAAGGTTTGAACTCGATGGTCCAAGAGGCAATCTGATTTTGAATGATGCTAGATCAGGACCAGGTGGGGTTGCCTATGGTGCCATGCTTGACAGTGGTAACTTTGTGTTAGCTCTCAATACTTCAGATATAGTGTGGCAGAGTTTTGATCATCCAACCGATACATTGTTGCCTACCCAGATACTTCATCAAGGCAATAGTCTAATATCCAGCTATTCAGAAACCAACTTCTCGGTGGGCAGATTCGTTTGCACGGTGCGAGATGACGGAAAACTTGTGTTACAGTTCAAAAACTTCCCTATGGACAACAACATGTACACATATTGGTCGACGAGCAATACCAACCCTGGAAGCAGATTGATGTTCAACCAGTCTGGCTACATATTTCTTGCAGCAAATAATGGTAGCATACTTGAGTTCTTGTCAAACAATGGGGTATGGACTGGCCAAATCTATCAGAGAGCAATACTGGAATATGATGGGGTTTTCAGACACTATGTCTATCCTAAGTCTGCTGATTCAACAGGTGGAAGGCCGATGAAGTGGTCCATTTTGGGTTTTTCTCCTCTGAATATATGTGTGTTATTTCTCGGAGACACCTCTCCGGGTGCCTGTGGTTTCAACAGTTTTTGCGCAGCAGGAAATGAGGGGAGGCCGATTTGTAGTTGCCCTGCTGGATATTCTCCCATGGATTCAAACATCAGGATGAGTGGATGCAAACCGAATTTCGTATTGCCTAATTGTGATCAGCAGTTGCAAGAATCTGAACACTTTAGGTTCGAAGAATTGCCCAGCATCGATTTTGTTGCGGCAGATTATATGGGTTACAGATCGATGGACGAGGATCAGTGTCGACAGGCTTGCCTTGATGATTGTTTTTGTGCTGCTGTGGTTTACGAAAATCGTAATTGCTGGAAGAAGAGATTCCCTTTTTCTAACGGACAAAAAAAATCCAATTTCAATGGAAAGACTTTGATAAAAATACGGAGAGATAACACAACCGCAGTCACTTCTAGCCGTAATCCTGAAACAAATGAGAGCAGCAGATCGACTCTGATCATTACATTATCCGTTATGTTTGGCATTTCAATGTTTTTATTCTTAGTTACATCGATCTCGTGGTTTGCTTTTCTTTTAAAAGGAAGAAAACAAAATAATCTTGGTCCATATTCAAATCTTCCAGGAGAATACTTGAGAAGCTTTAGTTTTAATGAGCTACAAGAAGCTACAAATGGATTTAAGGAAGAATTAGGTCAAGGTGCTTGCTCAACAGTGTACAAAGGAGCCCTGAAGGATGAAACTGAAAAAGTAATTGCTGTGAAAAGGCTGAAAAAGATCGCCACAGAAGCTGAGAAAGAATTCAAAGCCGAAGTGAGCTCAATATGCAGAACTAACCACAAAAATCTAGTCAAGTTACTAGGATACTGTGAGGAAGGCCAAAACAGGCTTTTGGTGTATGAGTTCATGACCAATGGCTCATTAGCAAGCTTTCTTTTCCAGAAATCGAAGCCCAGTTGGTACAGAAGAGTGCAAATTGCAATTGCAACTGCGAAAGGCCTTTGCTATTTGCACGATGAATGCTGCATCCAAATCATACACTGTGATATAAAGCCTCAAAACGTACTCTTAGATGAATCCTTTACAGCAAAAATATCGGATTTTGGATTAGCCAAGCTTTTGATGAATGATCAGACAAGGACCACAACTGCGATCAGAGGGACCAGAGGGTATGTAGCTCCGGAGTGGTTTAGAAATATGCCAATTACAAACAAAGTGGACGTTTACAGTTTCGGAATCTTGTTGCTCGAGCTTGTGTGCTGCAGAAAGAAGGTCGAAAGTCATGTTGAGGATGAGACAGAGGTGATTCTTGTTGATTGGGCTTATGATTGTTATGAAACAGGGACATTAAAGCTATTGTTGGAAAACGATGAGGAGGCCATCGATGATATCAAACGATTCAAGAAATTCGTGATGATAGGCATTTGGTGTGTTCAAGAGGATCCATCATTGCGGCCTAATATGAAGAGAGTGGTGCAAATGCTTGAAGGAACAATCGATGTGCCTAATCCTCCACATCCTGAATCTTTCATTATTTAGATACACCCTCTTTTTCTTGGAAAAAGATAGCTTCTTTTGTTCTTTGTAAATCTGTGTGATTATTTTTGCTGTCACTTAAGTAGTATTTTGTGTTGAATGTTGGCTTAAAGTCTGTCTTTTTTACCTCAGTTCCAAACTATTTGCATGTTGTTTGTTTGTTTTCTGTCATACAAACAAGGTATAGTTTCTCTATGTACGAGATGTTTTTGTTTTGTTCAGCATCATACAAAATCATTGCATTTGTAAGAAGTTACACTGAAATAATCATATATTCTTTCACGGTTTAAACGTATATAATTTGCATCTTTCTTTTTCAGGTTTTCGGCTCTCGGCTTTTCTCTTAGAAATTATAATTAAATAAGCTGTATTTGTGGGTCATTATTTTACCTGTGTCCACAACATGAAAATGTGTAAGAGTTGGTATCCAAATACCCAACTTTTGGATTGGACTTTATTGACTCTCTAAAACGATCTTTCTTATAATAATATTTTACGATTTTTATCCAATTATGAAAGAAAGATCGTTTGACATTTACTTATATGTATATCCATATAAACAGTATAGATAAAATCCTTGAATATATAACAGATATCAAGAGGTCTGTATCTCAATGTAAGACCATGAAACTCATTAAGAAGTGTACCATGTATTCTAAATAGGTTCTTAGTCGAATCAACCGCCTAAAATAAGGATAAATGTCGCTTGAGCTTGAGACTAACATATGTCATGTAAACGTCATATTTCATTGGTAAGAGTATGAAGATGTCCATTCATACATTTGGGGTGATCATTTGATGATTCACTGAACAACCGTCTCTTGGACTGTCCAAGTAGTTATTACTTGTTGAGTTGAATAGTCTGTAGTTATGGTTGTATACCATTACTCATTTGACCCGGGACAATGTAGAGGCTCTACGTACTAGCATGCAATTTGATCCGTTTACCGACTCTACTGAGGGTCATCAGCGGGCGAGGTTGGCTGTAGTTTCGAAATACGTAGGAGCAAGTACATTGTAGTCAGAGATTCACCGTTTGCCTACGGCTCAAGATATCATATGCGATCTGATGAGTTAATAGTGCAATGAGTCTCTGGCCAGATAAAGAAATGTGTTTGAGGAAAATGTTTTTTCCTAGTCACACATATGATGTAAATATCAATATTCAAAGATACATCATATCGTTATCGAATTCATATGCAACCTTCGATATACCAATGGTTGCAAATTCGATCAGGATATATGAGTTGAAAGGACCATGTTGTACGCTAACCATGACTTAAAGTTCTTGTAGGCACTATCAGTGATACCTAGGGGATCATGGGGTGATGATATTAGAGCCTTTTTCATTATCCGATGGATGCAATCGAAAACAAGTTATGACATTCTTTATCAATGTTTTGATGAAAAGAATGATGTTAACTAGTGTAAGACCGAATAAGGAAACAATATTATCCTGAATCACGTGGAGATGTGAACTCACAGCTAGTTGTGTCCTTGAACCACTGAAAATCACATAAATATCGGATTCTATGTTCCCCTTGAGAAATTCCAATTTCAAGGAGTTGAATTTGGCAACTAATGTTTGATGAAGATCAAACAGAATGCTTATAAAGGAGTTTATAAGTTGATTATATAAGATGGAAGAAATATAAGTTAGCTTAATTGCTAATTGAAGAATGAGAGTGGAACAGCCTATTTTGGGGAAAAAGTTCACAAAACTGACAGCTGTCAAATATGAACAATGATATTCGAAATTTTCAATTTTCATTATTTGAACAAGATTTGTGTAATTTGTACATCGTAGTTGTCGTATCGTCGATCAGAATATTAATGAGTTCACAATTTTTTATTTAGTGAATTCGGAATTTACTTATTAAATAATATTACTAGTAATAGTAACTGAAGAATCGAGTGTGCTAGTGCCTTCGAAGGCATTTCGAACATTATGTTCTCCAATGAAATAATAATAGCTCGTGTTCTAAAAATATTAACACCGATTAATTAAATCGAGTTTGGTTAAAACCAAGCGGAAGAAATTCGAAGTAATCCTTCGTGAAGAAAATTGTTATATTAGAAAATATTTTAACTTATGTAAACTGAATAACCGAAAAAGGTAGATTGGTTTTTGCATTCATCAGTTCAGTTATGGTGAAAACTGAACTGACGGATACTCCAACTGATTCAAATAGTTTGAAACAGCAGTTAATCACAATATATGTTTACAGATGTTCGGAGATTTCAACTGCTCCTACGTCACCCCTTCTACCGCCTTGGGTAGGATCCACTAGAAGACTTTGATTTATACAACTCTTTGTACAAACCCACTCAGCTAAGACTTACACTACTGCCTAAACTGAACTCCTAGCTACGACTTAAGGCAGCACCTTCCAGCCAACACTTCTTTAACGTCTATGTGTCAAACACTACATACACAAGTTTAACGTCTTTGTGCAAGACTGTGTTTGAGTGGTTGAGAGAATTTGTGTGTGAGAACTGAACAAGGATGTTCTCACACACTGAGGGAAAATTACTTCTAATCTAATAGATAACACGTTAAAGTATCCCTCATGGCTAATTGCTTATGAAAACTGATGTGCAATGTGCGTGCCCTTTCTTTTCTCTCTTGAAGAAGGTTTTGAGTAATATTACGTTCTTTTTCTTCAGCTTCTTCTTGTTGTTATATATATTTTTGAGTCTTGACTGGTCTTCTCTTTATATAGGCGGAAAAACTGAATGTACAATGAGACTCATTTATTGTATCCGTTGCATCTTGAATTCATTTATTGGACTTTGTGTCTCGACTTTTCGACTGCCCTACTGAAACGTTTTGTCTTTAATGCTCTGATGCAACGTCTATTAGTGTCCTTTGACTGGACAATGGCTTCGTACCTTCATGCATAGCTGGAATCTACTGAAAGAGTTTGTCTTCATCTACAACTGAAAGATTCTGATTGGTGCTTCGAACTGGTCAGCTGAACTGATCTTCAGTTGGGCTGGTGAAATCAGTTGACTCGTCAGTTGAACTGATTACACTCTCGTTCAGTTGAACTGATCAGCTGTGTTTCTTCATCTGTTGAACACTCCTTCGGCTGGCCAAGCTTCTGAGGTTCTCCTGCTGAACTAACTATCAACTGGACAATCAGCTGAACCGCTCAATTGACGTAGCAGTTAGACTGATTCAGTTTATGCGATCAGTTAAGTATTCAGCTTGCGATGTAAACAGCTCATGATTGATCCTAGCTCTTGCATACTAAGGTAGATTATTAGTAACACAAATTAACAAATTTTGTTATCATCAAAATCAAGATTGCGAACTTGAAAAGTTCCAACAATCTCCCTTTTTTTAATGATTACAAAAATTTGAGCAGTTCAGCGCAATGTATTCAGTTCAAGGGTTAGTTCATTCAAACATCGTTAAAAGCTCCCCCTTTATAACTAAATTTAAAGAAGTTTTGAAAACAAAGAAAAAATCTCTCTCCAAAACTGAATTGAAAGCCTTTTAAGAGAGATATTCAGAAATAAGAAAATACTTTTCAGTTGATGAAAAGGAAAGAATTTTTCTCAATTACTGAATTTTAAAACTGATTGACAATAATTTCAGTTTGAGAGAAAAACGAAAAACTCCCCCTCAAAAACTGAATAAAGACCCGTATTTGAAAGATATTTATATAAGCATTCATTCAGTGGTTATAATCATTCAAGCAATATAGACAATAGATCTGAAAATATCCATTCAGTCACAACGAAACACATCTGAACAAACATGATGATTATTTAAATAAAATTTCTTGTATTTACATCTGAGTACATACATCAATTGAACAAGAAAAATTACTACAGCAGTAGCATATTTTAAACAACATAAGATATCAGTTGGTTTATGCGACAGAACTGGATATACCATCAGCTGGTTGCTTGGCTGCTTGAACAAGTTAAACTGCTTGAACTTGACTTCTTCGCAGACTAACTGGTAGAGCATACTTTGACTAGGCTCCACTGGAATACAGCTGGTGATTTAATCAACCAACGTTCCAGAATGGATGAGATTCGTCTGAAGAACCGCTGACTTGGTAGGCTTGCAATTGAAAACTTCTTTAACGAGCAATTTAGCTGTGCATCTTTGCATATGATTCTCAGTCCCCTGCAGGCTGATTAAAACCCCAAAGCAAAGAATCTAGAGAAGTGGCCACAACGATAGTTGCAGAACCAATCCTCTCAACTCTTTACCAAAGAGCGACATATAAATATTTTCAAATAGTTTTGAAAAAATTATGAAATACTTTTAAATAGCTTTTAACACTATTTTAAAATAGTAAATTTTAAAACACATTTTTCTTCCAATGTTCTTCTTAGAACAACCCTCTCTGATACCAATTGAAGGATTGAGTGTGCTAGTGCCTTCGAAGGCAATTCGAACACTATGTTCTCCAATGAGCTACAATAGCTCGTGTTCTAATAATATTAACACCGATGAATTAAATCGAATTTGGTTAAAACCAAGCGGAAGAAACTCGAAGTAATCTTTCGTGAAGAAAACTGTTATATTAAAACATAGTTTAACTTATGTAAACTGAATAACCGAAAAATGGTAGATTGGTTTTTGCATTCATCATTTCAGTTATGGTGAAAACTGAACTGACAGATACCCCAACCAATCCAAATAGTTTGAGTTAATCAGTTGAATACACAAGATATGTTTATGGATGTTCGGAGATTTCAACTGCTCCTACGTCACCCCTTCTACCGCCTCGGGTAGGATCCACTAGAAGACTTTGATTTATGCAACTCTTTGTACAAACCCACTCAGCTAAGACTTACACCACTGCCTAAACTGAACTCCTAGCTATGACTTAAGGCAGCACCTTCCAGCCAACACTTCTTTAACGTCTATGTGTCAAAGACTACATACACAAGTTTAACGTCTTTGTGCAAGATTGTGTTTGAGTGGTTGAGAAAATTTGTTTGTGAGAACTGAACAAGGATGTTCTCACACACTGAGGGAAAATTTCTTCTAATCTAAGCAGATAACACGTTAAATTATCCCTCATGGCTAATTGCTTCTGAAATCTGATGTGCAATGTGCGTGCCCTTTCTTTTCTCTCTTGAAGAAGCTTTTGAATAGTATCACGTTCTTTTTCTTCAGCTTCTTTTTGTTGTTATATATATTTTTGAGTCTTCACTGATCTTTTCTTTACATAGGCGGGAAATAGAACGTACAGTGAGATTCATTTATTGTATCTGTTGCATCTTGAATTCATTTCTTGGACTTTGTGTCTCGACTTTTAGACTGCCCTTCTGAAACTTTTTGTCTTTAATGCTCTGATGCAACGTCCATTATTGTCCTTTGACTAGACAATGGCTTCGTACCTTCATGCATAGATGGAATCCACTGAAAGAGTTGGTCTTCATCTACAACTAAAAGATTCTGGCTGGTGCTTCGAACTGGTCAGCTGAACTGATCTTCAGTTGGGCTGGTGAAATCAGTTGATTCGTCAATTGAACTGATTTCACTCTCGTTCAATTGAACTGAGCAGCTGTGTTTTTTCATCAGTTGAACACTCCTTGGACTGGCCAGGCTTCTGAGGTTCTCCTGCTGAACCAACTATCAACTGGACAATCAGTTGAACTGCTCAATTGACGTAACAATTAGACTGATTCAGTTTGTGCGATCAGTTAAGTCTTCAGCTTGCGATGTAAACAGCTCGTAATGATCCTAGCTACTGCACACTAAGGTAGATTATTAGTAACACAAATTAACAAGTTTTGTTATCATAAAAATCTAAATTGAGAACTTCAAAAGTTCCAACATAACTACTAATATGTTCAAAATTCTCATAAATAATCTAGAGGTGTCTAGAAATGATCAACTAATAAGTTAATAAAAGAAAATTAAATAACGGTTATTTAATTTTAATTATTATCACTACAAAAAATATGGCTTTCAACAACGCATCTATGACAACGATTTTCACTAAAACCATTGTCGTATGCTTTTTTACAACGGTTTTAGTGAAAACCGTTGTCTTTTAACGTGTTTTTTAAACAAAATAAAACCGTTGTACTTTGGCATTTTTTTGGGGTCAAAACGCTCAAAGACAACTTTTTTTTAAAAACATAAAACTGTTGTCTATTAACATGTTTTTTTAGACAATCGACAACTGTTTTTTTAAAACCGTTGTGTTTTGCTTAAAAACGTCGCTAAATTTAGCGACGATTTCTATTCCGTCGCTATATATAGCGACGGTTTTAAGCAAAATTGTCACATGTTTTAAATCAGCGACAGTTTTACTGAAACTGTCGCTAACTTTAGCGATGGATTTAGCAAAACCATCACTATTTTTAAATCGGAGACTGTTTAATTAAATAACCATCTCTAATAATGACGGTTTAACCAAAAATCATCGTAAATTGTCTATAAATATCCATATTTTCGGTCCATTTTCCTCACACTACTTCACAATCTCTCTTACACGATTTTAGTTTCGATTTAGTGTAAAAAAAATTTGCTTTAATATTTTGTAAATTTAAAGTGTTGTTAAGATCATGAATATTGTTAGCATAGTCAGATTATAAGTTTTTTTTATTTATTAAATTATTAAAATAATTTTTTTTTATTTTATTGAAAAAATTAACGACATAAATCATGAAAAACCGTCGCTAAAATTAGCGACGGACTTGATGGAAAATCATCTGTGGCCACCGCACCGACTCGGGATTTCTTAAATTCAGGTGTCCTAGTCTCAACGCATCGTTGTTTGCGATTTCTAGTGCAATTCAAACAAGGAACAGATTCTCTGTTCGTGGACTAGATTTGACGATCAAAGGCGGGAGATCCGTTCGAAGACAAATAAAAGAGGGGCCAAATCTGCTAATCCCGGACTGGTTTGATGTCTAGCATAGTTTATGCGAAGGTAAAAATACTAAATAATCTATGGCTATTTAAATACGTACGATGCCTAAGGAAAATTTCAAGCGTCGAAACTAAAATTTTAAAATTCCGACGTCTTTGGGTACGAGAAAACTGTATTCCAATAGTTGTATCAGAAGTTTAAATCATGTTGAGTTCATTGTTTTCTAAAAGCGTAAAAAATTTTCAGGAAATCGCAGCCCTTGAAAAATGTTTTCAAAATAAATAAATAAAATTCTCACACTACACGGGCCTGTTCCGGGCAGTGCATGTGCGCGCTGAGAAGCGGCTGCCCGAACAATTTGGGCAGCGGGGCAGGCTGCTCGAGACGGTCTCGGGCAGCCCTGTCTAATATGGGTTTGAATAATTTGGGCTCGGGGCAATTTTCTAATTCTTCAAAAAATTTGAGCTAAATTGATATTTCGTGAAAATACAGTCAAATTTACCCCTAAAAGGAATCTTCGATAAAATTACGAACTTCTTATAAAATAAATAATTAAAATTGGGTTTTAATTATTTATATTAAAAAATATTTTACGAAAAATTTAATTAATTAAAATTAAATAAAAGTATTTATAACTTATTAATTATTGCAGTTTAATGATAATTTAAAAGATACATTATTTTTAGATAAAATGTGTTATTATCGATTTAATATAATATTTAAGATTATATGATAAAAAGATGATCGAAAGTCATGACCAATTTTCTATGTGTATGTTAGGATATTTTAATTATTTGACAATTAAAAGTGGGTCTGGTTTATTCTCACATCTAAATTTCTATTTCAATGTGTCATGGAAACTTAATGTGAATATAATATTTAGTGAGAGATTAAGATCTGAAGATGGTGGGCTCATATCCTCGAAAGAAGTTTCGAAGATCGAAAAACTGTAAAATTGGCTTATGTGATAATACATTTGTATCCTTGCATTTATCTTGGTTCTAGACATGGATCCATATATGACTCATATGGATCACGCAGCTCTCGGTTATGATCATCATTTATTATATATAATGCATGTGATATATTATATTATAAATAATAAGTATGTGCATTATTATTAATATAATAACAAGAGTTGCATGAATCAGGCAAGTATACAAACAAACATGTCACAAGTTTTTAAAATTAATGATGAGACAAATTTTTAAAATAAAAATCCCTCATTTATGGATAAGATCCAAAATTTAGATCAATCCCATTAAAAGTAAAATTAAAAAAAATTTTAATATTTTTTTGTCTTCCATCAATGATGGTTGCACGATGAACGCTACCCGCGGTCAAATTATTGAGGAGAACTAGACCCCGGAAAGCTATAACTTCCACTAACATATTTGATGTGAACTACGTAGAACTCCTATGAATTCGGCTCATATTATTGGGGATCTCATGGCGACCGTCCACTAAGGTTCGACATTGATGTGTCAGACTCGACACATGAAGATAAAAGGGATCATATTGTTGGACCATCCTCAAACGTGATGCAAAATTATGTAAAGGTTACAATAAGTTGCAATTGGGATCTACCTTTTGGAAATTGTGATTGACTAATATTATTTTGGATCATAATTTAGCAATTGGGCCTTACGTACTTACAAATGAAATTGGATTTTCCGTTTTTATTAGAGGGTATTGAAAATATCAAAATATTTGGAGGAAATTCTTGAAAACAAAGGTCCATATTTTACGTCTTAAAAATATTTTAAAATAGTCTGTAACGTTTATTCTATTTTCATTTCAGTATATCTACGATGTCGTCGTGAAATCATTTACTGTTATACTATATCAAAATAAGCTAACCATGACTAACTACAACGATATGATGAGAAATTTAAAAATATGTTTAAATTATGAGAAAATAGCATATGTGCTCAAGAAAGCTCATCCAAAAGAGGCTGCTCCCAATGATCCTACTGAGGAATAGACCAAATTTGGGAAATTGTTGGATTAAAATCTGTAAGAAAAGAGCTATATGCTGGTTTCTATGTAAAACGAGTTGCAGAGGTGATTTGAGGAAGCTGTGAATGCTTCTGACATTTACGACCACCTACAAGAGTTGTATGGTGAACAAACAGGTCCATTAAAGCATATTACTGGCAAAGAGCTCATGACATCATGCTTACGAGAAAGAGCCTCGATCCATGAGCATGGTGTTAGAATGATTGTGTTCATTGAGTAATTAGTGGGCTTGGACCTTGTTATCCCCAATGAATTGAACACGTCATTCTCCTGTTGTCACTGTCGTTGTCGTTTGATGGATTTGTGGTGAAATTTAATATGAACAAGTTGGAGGCATGCCTTAAAGTGTTGGTAAACATGCTTACAAGTTATGAAGACGCTATCAAGAAGGAAAAACCAGTTTTCCTAGTAGGTTTTTTGTCTGGGACAAAGAAATGGCCAAAAGGGAAAGGAAATAAATGTTCTCCTCCTTCCAAGAAGAACAAACCCAGTAAGAAGCATGCTACAAACTAAAGGGCTCGCAAAGCCTGACAAAGCAGAAGATATTTTCTTCCACTGTAAGAAGGCTGGACATTGGAAGCGCAATTGCAAGGTGTATCTTTCCTAGAAGGGTTCTGGCAACAGTATTTTTATACTGACTCGTCAGATATAAACTATTTATGTGGGGACCCGTACGCTAATTCATTTCTTCAATCTTCTTTGGGATTAAGTGGATCAATTATTAAACTAGGTCGAATTTTTTTTTAAAGTTGAACACTTTATATTCAAGTGTACCAATTACTACAACAAGTTATGCATTATCTTATTGAATTACAAAATCAAGTGTAATATCTACAACACGATCAAAAGTACAAGTCTTGTACAATGTACAATCACCACAACTAGGGTTCAATAACTACATATCAAGTGTTGGAAGCCCAATCTACTTCTAGGCCCGGATCTCCACTCTAATCTCGATTGCCCATCCTCTTCTCGACCCTGATCATGTCCCACCTATTGTCATGCACACATACAAACACAACAATAGCATGATAACTCCGGTGAGAAATATATTTCCAGTATAAATAACGTAAACATGCATTTCATATAAACATATACAAAATCATATAACATATGGAAAACAATATGCATTGTAGTCTACAAAAGCATAAATCGATACAAGTAATAAATCAAACTCTTTACTCATAATCTTGACTCGACTGTTATCTAGGGATCGCGATTGAATAAGAACACAACAAGTCTCCCACCTACTCTTCCCAGCTAGATGGTGTACGTTCTTATTCCCAGACATTGGCCCTCTATATCGAATCTCTACAATAGGAGTCGATCTACTCCTAAGCACATTGATATACACCAACGTCCAGTGACTTGGCACCTCTACCAAAGACTCAATGCATGCTTTGCTATAACTCTATAGACTAACCATATCAATCTCAAGAATTGCAAATACATCAAAGCAATTACAATAAAGTATGTGATTTTGGGAAACTCAAGCTATCTCTTACTCGAGTTGTATCTTCCCGGTTTAACATTGATTTATACCTTTCTTTTCATAGTTCTCGGTTGATTCAAACCTCAATCTGGCTTTGATCTTTCTTCGAAGACTTCAATACCAACTCTGGAATGCCATATTCGAGAAGTACAATATCAATATACAACCCAAGGCAAGAATTCTCAATCTAATTACGTTTCGACGGCATAACAGCACAATCTCGAGATACCGACAATACAATATCAATAGATACCAATCTCAACAATTCATAATCATAACAAACACAAGCCGATATTCTCAAATTCTGCATAATCTCAATCAAATCAAATCTGAAAAATGATAACAATTGAATATGGTGTCCGTTCTTCGATCCACTTTCGATTATATGATTATCACAATCTCAGGAACACATAATATAGATCAAATTATGATTCCTCCAACAATATATTTTCGAACCATGTTGAAAAGAAATCAAACTTACATACTTTTGAAGTTCTTGACAAGAGGAGCACGGAACTAAACTCGGATTGAAATTCTGACGGACAGATCTCGCAAAATCACAATTTTAGCACAAGAAGAAAACTTGAGAAATCTTTCATGCCATAGGAGTCTCGTCTTCCGTTGAACCTTCTGAAGTGAAATGAAGGATTGTTTATATCCTTAACATGCATGGCAAAGACATGTGGCTCACTCTTCATGCTGCACTTCTCGGGCATATGAGCGTCCATCACCTGCGCATATGCGCGAGACCTACTGTCTCGACGCATAACAATTCAACTGCTCGTGCATATGCACACCCTGTCCTCGCGCATATGCGCGAGACCTACTGTCTCGGCACTTGGATATTTTACATGCTCGCGCATATGCGCGCCTTGCGCGAGACCTACTGTCTCTGCGCTTGTACATACATCTTGCTCGCGCATATGCGCGAGACTTACTGTCTCGGCATATAGCAGCTCGCGCATATGCGCGCCTCATCTCCACGCATATGCGCGAGACCTTCTGGTCTCCCACTTAACTCATGTACTCTTCGTGCTTCCTCGGATCTTGGCCTTTCATAATCACATCAAGTATCAATTAATTAACTCCGGATTATAATGACCAAATCTCAGGCCTTACAATTTAGAGGCATATGAGTCTTGTCTAAAAGAAAAAATGACCAAAGCCTCTTTGCTAGGGAAAGTGGAACCTACACATGATATGTTGGATTTGATCCATACAGATGCGTGTGGCCTGCTAAGTGTTAGCACGATATATGTGCAATCATACTTCATTACCTTCACTGATGACTATTCTAGGTATCAGTATGTGTTGGAACATTTCATATTCTCAATCTTGATTTTGATGTAAACAAAACTTGTTTATTTGTTTCTAATGAGTTTACCTAAGTGTGCAGAAACTGAAACTGATCAGGCTCCAAACTGATCAGTTACCAAGCTTAAACTGAAGCTATCGAGACGCAAACTAAAAGTTCCAACTGATTGATCGAACTAAACCAGTACAACTGAATTATCAAGAGCAGTTCAAATGATTGTCTAGTTGATAGGTGGTTCAGCAGAAGACCTTCAGAAGCCTGGCTAGCTGATGAAGTGTTCAATTGACGAAGATGAAGTGTTAAACTGATGAAGAGCCCAACTGACCAGTTCAACTGAATCAGTGAAATCAGTTTAGCTGACGAGTCAACTGATTTCACCTCACCAGTTCAAGACCAGTTCAAAACATCAGTTAGGAGCGAACTAGTTTGCATATACGACAAGCTTAATCCAGCTGTGCACAAAGGTACAAAAGCTATTTTACGATCAAGGTACAATAAAAGACGTTGCAGCAGCGCTTAAAGCCAATTGTTCCAGATATCTATTTGGGGGAACAAATTCAAACTGCAACGAATTCTTTCACTGAGTCTCACTGTACGTTCCGCCAAATTCCTATAAATAGAAGCCGAAGCTCAGTGAAGATTATGATGAGAGTTGACGACTGAAAAGATAAAATACAAAGAGGGCACGCACAATGCTTATCAACTTAGAGAGAAGCAATCAGCCCAGAGGGAACACTTCAAGGTGTTATCATCTTATATTAGAAGCTATTTTCCCTCAGTGTGTGAGAACACTTTCGGGTAGTTTTCAGAGATCAGCTCTCACGCGCACACACACCACCACTCAAATTCTGTCTTGCACAATGACGTAAAACTTGTGTATGTAGTCTTTCTCACATAGACGTTAAAGAAGTGTTGGCTGGAAGGTGCCGCCTTCAGTCTAGACTAGGAGTTCAGAAAGGCAGTGTGTAAGTCCAAAACTGTGTGGGTTATTACACTTGCTGTAATTAATCAAAGTCTTCTAGTGTATCCTACCCAAGGAGGTAGAAGGGGTGACGTAGGAGCAATTGAAGTCTCCGAACATCCATAAACATATATTGTATACTCTAACTGTTAACCCCTAGCTTTAAACTGACTTGATCAGTTCGAGTGTCTATCAGTTCAATTCCCACCATAATCGAACTGTTACATGCGAGAACTGATCCCCCTTATCTTCAGTTAATTAGTTACACAAGATTAAAATCTTTAACCGATTAGTTTTCTCAATGAAGGATTACTTCGAATATTTTCCGCTTGATTTTATTTCAAACTCGATCTTATTCATCGGTGTAAACATTCTTAGAACATGAGCTATTGTAGCTCATCACTTTTTTAGGGAAATTAGAGGATTTTCCCTATCCAACTGTATGTGTATTTAATGAAATACAATTATGAAGTCTTTGAAATGTTAAAAGAATTCAGAGGTGAAACAGAGAACAATTAAGAAATAGTATTAAAACACTTCGATCAGATCGACGTGGAGAATACTTAAATACTGAGTTTTAAGACTAACTTAAAGAGAATGAGATTCTCTCACAGTGGACTCCTCCTTTCACACCTAAGTTGAATGGTGTGTCAGAACGTCGTAATCGAACATTGATGGACATGGTTTGATCTATGATAAGATTCACTAAATTTCCACCATCCCTTTAGAGATTTGCGCTTGAAACAACGACAAAGTTGTTGAACCAAGTCCATACAAAGGCAGTGGGTAAAATATCATATGAGATATGGATGAGAAAGTCACTCAAATATTCCTACTTAAGAATAATGGGATGTCCTACTTATGTGAAACAGGTAGTGAGAGACAAATTGGATAGTAGAACCAATTTGTGCTACTTTGTGGAATATCAAAAAAATTATGGCGGGATTATAGAACTCGAAGAGATACGAGATTCACCCACTTCCGATATAGTAGAACGCATACCCCAATAGCTAGTTGAAGAAACACAAGCTCCTTGGAGATCTGAAAGGGTCTCAATGTCGCCTACGAGGATGAGCTTGCTTCTTGAAGAATACCAAGATGAGCTCATTCCTAGATGTGATACAAGAAACTTCAAAAAAGTATTGTCTGATGTCGATTCATCAAAATGGCTTGAAGCCATGCAGTCCGAGATGAAATCCATGTATTCAAACAAAGTATGGCTCTTAGTAGATCCACCTGAGGGAATTGTTCCCATAAGATGAAAATGGATCTAAAAAAAGAAACTTGGGGCTGATGGGAAGGTAGTGACCTTCAAAACAAGATTGATAGAAAAAATGACATACAAAAAGGCATGGTGTTGACTATGATGAAGCTTTTTCTCCAGTCGCAGTGTTACAGTCCATTAGGATATTGCTAGCCATAGCAGCATGGTATGACTATGAAATATGACAGATGGATGTGAATACATCATTCCTTATGGCGACATTATGGAAGAGAATTACATGTCTCAGCCTGAAAGATTGACATGAGTAGGAAGTGAGCAAAAAATATGAAAACTTCAGAGATCCATCTATGGACTAAAACATGCATCAAAGAGCTAGAACCTTAGATTTGACGACACTATTAAAGATTTTAGTTTTCACAAAAAACCCGAGGAACCTTGTGTACACAAAAAGGTTAGTGGGAGTGCGCAGCAACATCCCTAGTACTTTATTTTAATGACATACTACTTATTGGGAATGATGTAGGGATGTTGCAATCAAATAAAGTATTGTTACTAGTAAATTCTCCATGAAGCATATAGGTAAAGGATTCTATGTATTGGGAATACAGATTTATAGGGATAGATCGAAGAGGATGATATGGCTCACCCAATCCACATATATCGATAACATACTAAGGATATTTTCTATAGAGGAGTCCAGGAGAGGATATCTCTCAATTTGTCATGGTGTGACTCTATGCAAGTATATGTGCCATAAAACTGATGAAGAGATGAAACCATGAGCCACATTCCAGATGCAATAAGTGTTTCAAGCAGATACCTACTCAACTTTATATTGCATTTGCACTGAGTGTTGCAAGCAGATATCAATCGAATCCCGATTTATTGCATTCGAAAGCCGTGAAGGACATTGTAACGCCCCAGATTTGACGACTGTCCTCACTGTACCAAGACGAGTCTTTCCAGCGTGCTTATGTCCTCACTCACACGCACCCTGGGAAACTTCCCAGGAGGTCACCCATCCCAAAATTGCCCCAAGTCAAGCACGCTTAACTTTGGAGTTCTTATGTGATGAGCTACCGAAAAGAAGATGCACCTTCGTGATATGAGTAGTACAAATCAAATCTTTTAAGCCCTCTTCAACTGTACAGTCCATTACATTGAACAGTCTCGGAATCCCTCTCATTCCCGTGTGGGTCGGTTCATTCATGTTCCCTCCACCTAGAAGCCTGCCAGGAGCCGCTCATTGTCCTTGCAACTGATGGCACCGGCGATCACCCCCCGCCCTCTTCGGCCCCGGGCCTCACATGCCCACCAGCTTCCGCTTGGTTCGTCCCCGAACCACACCGTACTAAGAGAGGTCGGATCTGATAACAACTGTAAAGATGCCTAAAACTCCTTTCTTGAAATTGCGGAAAAATTAAAATTTTTCTTTTTAAAAGAACTTAAATGGCCTCATTCATAAAATCACTGGGGAATCAAGTTCAATGTTTAAAATAATAGCAGCGGAAGAAAATAAAGTTTTGCCAACAATAACAATTTAAAAATTATCCAACGACTGATAAAAATTGTTTGCGGAATAAAATAACAACTGCTGCACTGAGGTCCTCGGGTGCCACTACTGCCGACCCAAGCTGGCTCACTGGTCCCCGCCCTCGGCCCTGGCCTCATCAGTACCTACAACAATCAAGTCTAGTGAGCCTAAAGACTCAGCATGCATAAATCGCATCTAACGAGTAAAAATCTGAATTTAAAATATGCATGAGTTAACATATCCTGTCCTGAGGCATACTGAAAAATAATCTGTACTGAGCAATTAAAATACGTGCATAAATGAACTGATAATCACAGTAAAAATGTTTGCTCCTTGGAGCCTGTACTGAAATAACTGATAAAATTTTCTGTTGAGATTATGTTTTACGCCTGTGGCCACTGCACTAAGCTGAACTGATCGGTAACTGGCTACCGGGGAGGCTGAAACTGAACTGAGCTGGCCGGTCACTGGCGACCGGGTGGTACCATACTGAACTGATCGGTCACTGGCGACCGTATAAAATAACACTCCCACATAGTGAATGAACCACAAGCCATATTGCATAAATCTCAAAAATAATCATTTTCTATTTAATGCACGTAAAATAATTAACTGGCATAATGAAAATGTCCCGTAATTTTACCAACTGGATTGGATTGGATCGTCCCCAGGCTCGCTGCAACCTAACTGTGCTATGAAAAATATGCAATAGCTTAAACATGACCAACTACGCAATTTAGTTCAAAAGATGCGACTATGACGCCTAATGACTTCGCATTTAATCATGACTCCGAGCCAACCTGAATCGACACCGAACCGACGTATAGTCATGATTAAAATACGCTGAAAAATCATAAAATAATGCTCCTAAAATGATAGGGTCGAAATCTAGGTAGAATGGAGGCCAAAACACGAAACGCTCTTTCGAGAGTCAATTTGGCACATCGCACCGTAAATTCTCGTACGACCTCAAAAATGATCCGAATCACAAACGGTCAAAAACATGACCTTCCCAACTCAATGAGACACTGTCCAGTCCAAGACCATGGGCTAAAAGCCAACCAAGAACTCAAACGAGCCTTCTAAACAACACAGCAACTTGCTGTAATTTCCAGCAGCTGCGCAACTACAAGACTTGCGTTGGTTTCGAGACTATCGGCCATTAGGGGCGTGAACCACCGACCAGAGACTCTTACCAACATCTCAAGGAATGATTTGAACCATGGCTAAGGGCCCTAGGCCAGCCACAATCCGCATCACACCAAAACTCAACCGAAGGGTCCAACCGAGAGCAACGTGAAGGCGTGTGTAGTGTTTATGCTATGGTCGATGTCTCGTGTCATTCCAATGGCCATTTGATTGACAATGGCACGATCTAGACATCTAGGAGCATGATATGAACCGTGGCTGAGGGCCATAGGCCAACCAAGATCCACACCAAGCAAACACAAACCGAAACCATATGCTGAACAAGGGAAGAAGCCGAATGGGGAAAGGGTCTGTTCTTGTTGATTATTTAAAAACCGATGAGCCATGGACCAAGCCACCAAAAAGGCAACTTAGTCATGTCTTAGACATGCTAGGGGAGTGATCCAACCATGGCTAAGAGCCCTTAGGGCAGCCAAGATCAGATCCAACCCCTTGACACAAAAACTGAAATTTCGAAACACAAATCTGCGCCTATGGGAACTTGCTGTCATTCTGAATTTCCAGCAAGCATGGGGCTGGTTTGAATGGACCAAAATGGTCCTAATGCATCCTATTACGTGTCTAGGAGTCGCCTTGGGAGCCTGGAGTCGAACCAATCACCTGAAACTCACAAACCAAGAAAAACGTGAAGCTTGCCAAGGAAAAACGAAAATTCTGCATGTGTTGTTCCAAAATGTTTTGACATTTATCTCGGTTTTTGCTTGAATAAACATGATCATGTACTGAAAAATAAATGATAATATGACTTGATTGAGGTTTGAAAGAAATCTAGACATGCCTGGTTTCGTTTCGAAAGAAAACGAACGAAACGACGACGACGCGGCACGGAGGAGATGGAGCGCTTCTTGTCTACCTTTCTTGCTCTCGATTTTTCTTGCCTTCCCTCTAGCTAAGACTCACGATTTTCTACTGAAAATGAGTGTGAATTCACTCTGAATTTTCGAAAAGGAGAGGGGGGGAAAAATGGTTAGGAGGGTGAGGGAAGTGGGTGCAAGATATAAGGAAGATCCAAGACCAAGTCTTCCCATTTTTGAATTTTGAATTATGGTTTGATATCAAATGAGTTGGTGGATGCTTCTAGGAGGTAGTGGCCGATTTTTGCTTATTTTCTAGTCTAGGATATGTCCATTTATTTAATTAAATTGTGCTCCCAAAAATCCTAGAATTATCCTACTAATTACATGCAAAGAATTGGTCAAAGTTGATGAGTTGGAATGAATTGCTTAATAAATCCAAGGGGCCGAAATCATGCTAATAAAATGAGTGGGAAGTGTTGGTTATCTAGTCAACTAATAATACTTGAAAGCCTTACTAATCCTTTAAATAATTTAGTGAGCTAACCCCTTAATTTAATAACTTAAATGAGTTCATTTCTTAATCACCTCAAATAATTAAATAAAATCCTCAAACCTGCCTTACTAACTTAAATGAACTTACTTGCTAGCTAACTTAACTTCTGGAAATATTTCTCGAATCTTAAATTCTACCTCAAAACTCCGACTCCAGTCCGGGCTCACTGAAATAACTGAAATGCTAAAAATCAAACTACTGAACTGAAATAATGAATAATTAACTTCAAATAAATGGATTTAAAATAATTATGCAATGAAGTCAATTAAATTTAAAAATCTAGAATTATGCATGGCTTATACGTCTTTTGATTTACGGGTTCTACAATCCTTCCCCCCTTAAAATAAATTTCCTCCTCGAAATTAGAACTCACCGTCCTCGAAATTAGAACTCACCGAATAACTCTGGGTATCGACTTCTCATCTCCGGCTCAGACTCCCACGTAGCTTCCTCCTCTAAATGGTTGAGCCATTTGACTTTGACTCGCTTAACGAGCTTGTTCCGAAGTTTCTTCTCCTGTCTATCTAGGATCTGCACGGGTCTCTCCTCATAAGATAAGTTCGGAGTAAGCTGCAACGGCTCGAAATTCAGCTCATGCGAAGGATTTGCCATATACTTCCTCAGCATGGAGACGTGAAAGACATTGTGTACTCCGGCCAGATTCGGCGGAAGAGCCACACGATAAGCAAGCGTCCCAACTCTGTCAAGGATCTCAAACGGTCCAATGAATCTCGGACTGAGCTTCCCTTTCTTGCCAAATCTCATGACACCCTTCATAGGTGCCACTTTCACGAAGACATGATCGCCCACTGCAAACTCTAAGTCTCTCCTCCGCTGATCGGCATAACTCTTCTGTCGGCTCTGAGCAGTCCTCATCCTATCACGGATCTTGACTACTACATCTGCTGCCTGCTGAACAATCTCTGGACCCAACTCTGCTCTTTCTCCTACTTCATCCCAATGAACAGGAGATCTACACTTGCGGCCATACAGCGCTTCATACGGAGCCATACCTATAGACGACTGGAAACTGTTGTTATAGGTGAACTCTACTAATGGTAAGTTCGACTCCCAACTCCCAGAGAAATCAATGACGCAAGCGCGAAGAAGATCCTCCAAAACCTGAATAACTCGCTCTGACTGCCCATCCGTCTGCGGATGGAAAGCTGTGCTAAACAGCAACTTCGTACCCAAAGTCGAATGCAAACTCTTCCAAAATGAGGAAGTGAATCTGGGATCTCTGTAGGATACGATAGAAATCGGAATACCATGGAGTCGGACTATCTCTCGGATATACAGCTCTGCATACTGAATCATGGTGAAAGTCGTCTTAATAGGCAAGAAGTGCGCTGATTTGGTAAGACGATCTACAATCACCCAAATAGCATTCGATCCTCTGGCTGACCTCGGCAATCCGGTCACAAAGTCCATGGTAATGTTCTTCCACTTCCACTAGGGAATAGGAAGAGGCTTGAGCAAACCTGCTGGTCTCTGATGCTCGGCCTTCACTAACTGGCAAGTCAGGCACTCGGATACAAAACGCCTGATGTCCTTCTTCATCCCTGGCCACCAATACAATAGCTGCAGATCTTTGTACATCTTCGTACTCCCAGGGTGAATGGAGTACGGGGACGTATGGGCCTCTGATAAGATGTCTGCTCGGATAGAATCACTGCTGGGAACCCATATCCTATCTCGGTATCTCACAATACCGTCGCTGACTGCATACAAAACACTGCCCTTGGCTTCATCTCTCTTCTTCCACTGAGCCAACTGCTCATCTGCGGTCTGACCACTGTGAATACGGTCCAAAAGGGAAGACTGAATGGTCAAGGTTGATAGACGAGGAACTCTACCTCGAGGGTAAGTCTCAAGATCAAACTTCTGCATCTCAATCTGAAGAGGTTTCTGAATCGTCAAGTGAGCCATCACTGCGACTTTCCTGCTCAAAGCATCCGCAACTACATTAGCTTTACCTGGGTGGTAGCTAATGTCACAATCGTAGTCTTTCACAAGCTCCAACCAACGCCTCTGACGCATGTTCAGCTCCTTCTGCGTAAAGAAATACTTGAGGCTTTTGTGGTCGGTAAAGATCTGACACTTCTCTCCATACAGATAGTGCCTCCAAATCTTCAAAGCAAAAACTACGGCCGCTAACTCCAGATCATGGGTAGGGTAATTCTTCTCGTGGATTTTCAGCTGTCGAGAAGCATACGCTATCACTCTCCCATGCTGCATCAAAACTGCACCTAAACCAAGCTTCGAAGCATCGGTATAAAGGACAAACTCACCAGATCCTGACGGTACAGCCAAAACGGGTGCTGAGATAAGAGCTTGCTTCAAAGTATCGAAGCTCTTCTGACACTCCTCGCTCCACACAAACTTTACATTTTTCTTGGTCAGTGCTGTGAGTGGAACGGCAATGGATGAGAATCCCTGAATGAACTTCCTGTAATATCCTGCTAGCCAAAGAAAACTGCGGATCTCTGATGCATTCTGAGGCACAACCCAATCTCTGACTGCTGCAACTTTCGCCGGGTCTACCTCAATGCCACTGCTAGAAACAATGTGGCCCAAGAACGCCACCTTCTCTAACCAGAATTCGCACTTACTGAACTTTGCGAATAGTTTATGTTTCTGCAATGTCTGCAACACTGTGGTCAGATGCCTGCTGTGCTCCTCCCGACTCTTGGAGTAGACGAGAATGTCATCTATGAACACTATCACAAACTGGTCGAGGTACGGCTGAAATACGCGATTCATTAGATCCATGAAGATCGCTGGTGCATTCGTCAGACCGAACGGCATCACTAGGAACTCATAGTGGCCATAACGAGTCCTAAAAGCTGTCTTCGAGACATCAGCATCTCTCACCCTCAACTGGTGATAACCAGAACGCAGATCTATCTTGGAGAAAATCGAAGCTCCCTGCAACTGGTCAAACAGATCCTCAATCCTCGGCAGTGGGTATTTATTCTTCACTGTAGCCCTGTTCAACTCCCTGTAGTCAATGCAAAGCCTCATCGAGCCATCCTTCTTTTTCACAAATAAGACCGGCGCGCCCCATGGAGAAAAGCTCGGGCGAATGAACTCCTTGTCGAGAAGTTCCTGAATCTGCTTCTTAAGCTCTGCCATCTTTGTCGGTGCTAGTCGGTATGGCGCTTTGGATATCGGAGCCGTACCTGGCATAAGCTCAATGGAAAACTCCACCTCTCTCTCGGGTGGCATACCAGAGACGTCTTCGGGAAAAACGTCTAAGAAATCTCTGACAATCGGAACATCTGAGGCTGACTGGCTGGGTTCCTCGGGGACAGATAAAAAGGTCGCTAGAAATGCCCGACACCCTCTTGCATGAGTTTCCTAGCCTGAACATAAGGAATAATGCGCGGTAAAGGAAAGTACCTGTCCGGCTCAAATACGAACTGCTCCATTCCAGGCGGTCGGACAAGAACGGATCTCCGCTGGAAGTCTATCAACACTCTGTTCCTCAATAGCAAGTCCATCCCTAGGATGATGTCAAATTCCGGCATCGGTAGCACAATCAGATCCGCATAAACAAGATTACCGTGCAGCTCAAGGTCTATATCTCGGATAACATTGGTGGCTGCCATCTCCTCGCCTGACGGCAACACTACTGAAAAGGCTGTATCTAGCCCAATGGTCTGGATCTTGAGAAAGTTTGCAAAGACCTCCGAAATAAATGAGTGAGTGGCCCCTGAATCTATCAAGGCTTTGGTAGCGGAACCAGATATAAAAATTCTCCCTGAAAGAGCGGAGCTCTAAGTTGAATCCCACTACAAGATCTAAACTTATAGACATGCAAAGGTCAAGGTTCCTCTAGCTTAATTCCTCTGAAATAAATCTGAGTAGAGCATGCAATCCTATAACAGTTCTAAGTTCAAAAATCTAAATCCCGATTCCCAAAATGCTGAAATTCGAAGAATAACTTAAAGTTTAAAGGTACCTGTCAACAACATAGTCTCCGGGTTGGTTTCCGCGGCATGGAGAGCAAAAACTCTGCCTTGGGTAGGAAGATTCCTCTGAGGGCACTGCAGCAACATGTGGTCTGGACTGCCACACTTAAAACACTTTCCTGAGCCAGCCATACATGCTCCAGGATGGCGACGTGAGCACCTGGGACAAACTGGGTGCTCCTGAGTCCTCGGAGCTGGGCGTCCCCGCTGCTGCTGCTGCTGCTCCTGGCCTCGGTTCCTGGGCGGTCCATGAAAAGGCCTCTTATTCTGCTGCTGATGCTGATGAGGAGGAGGGCGGTGCGGTGCTTGGATTGGGCGCTTGCCCTGGCAATCCCTCTCGATATCCCGCAGATCCTGCTCTGCGGCTAAGGCCTTGGAAACGGCAATCTCATAAGTAGCAGGGTCAGATACCCTAACATCCCGGCGCAAGATCGGCCGTAAACCCACCAGGAAGTGCATCAGCTTGGCTCTGGCATCATTCGCGATCAGGGGCACAAAGTGACAGCCCCTCTCGAACTTACGGATGAACTCCGTAACCGTCATATCCCCCTGTCTCAGGCTCATGAACTCGGTGGTCAGCCTGGTGCGAACCTCCTCAGCAAAATACTTGGAGTAGAAAACCTCCGTAAAGCGGGTCCAAGAAAGTGTAGCCAAGGTCAGGGCTACCGAAGCTCCTTCCCACCATAAGCGGGCGTCTCCAGTGAACAGGTAGGTGGCACACCGGACTCGGTCTGCGTCTCCCAGCTCCATGAACTCGAAGATAACCTCGAGGGATTTGATCCATCCCTCAGCAACCATGGGGTCAGATGTCCCAGAGAATTCCTTCGGGCGCATCTTCATGAATCGCTCATAAACAGCCTCGGGCCCTGTCGGCCTGGCTGCGGCTGCGGCTGCGGCTACGGCTGCGGCATTGCCCCCCGCAAACTGTGCGAAGAACTGTGCCATCCCAGCTAACATCTGGGCACTCATGTCCGGTGGTGGCGGTGGAGGAGGTGGTAGGTCTTCCTCCGGTCTACGTTCCTCCCTGTCCTCTCGGCGAGGCTCCTCCTCTCTGTTGCGCTCTAAAATACGTCTAGGGGGCATACTGTTCCAACATAACCCATACGTAACTAACATGCATAATTCCATATTTTATTTTAAATGAACACTGAAGTACTGAAAATCTGGAAGCATGCTGACAAAATAATTCATGCTTTAACTGAAATGCTGAACAAAATGCTGAACTGAAAAACTTACAGACCGAAGACGTGGCTTCGTGAGCTTCTCGCGGTCAGTAGTAGTGAAACCCTATACAGAACCACCGCTCTGATACCAACTGTAACGCCCCAGATTTGACGACTGTCCTCACTGTACCAAGACGAGTCTTTCCAGCGTGCTTATGTCCTCACTCACACGCACCCTGGGAAACTTCCCAGGAGGTCACCCATCCCAAAATTGCCCCAAGTCAAGCACGCTTAACTTTGGAGTTCTTATGTGATGAGCTACCGAAAAGAAGATGCACTTTCGTGATATGAGTAGTACAAATCAAATCTTTTAAGCCCTCTTCAACTGTACAGTCCATTACATTGAACAGTCTCGGAATCCCTCTCATTCCCGTGTGGGTCGGTTCATTCATGTTCCCTCCACCTAGAAGCCTGCCAGGAGCCGCTCATTGTCCGTGCAACTGATGGCACCGGCGATCACCCCCCGCCCTCTTCGGCCCCGGGCCTCACATGCCCACCAGCTTCCGCTTGGTTCGTCCCCGAACCACACCGTACTAAGAGAGGTCGGCTCTGATACCAACTGTAAAGGGGCCTAAAACTCCTTTCTTGAAATTTGCGGAAAAATTAAAATTTTTCTTTTTAAAAGAACTTAAATGGCCTCATTCATAAAATCACTGGGGAATCAAGTTCAATGTTTAAAATAATAGCAGCGGAAGAAAATAAAGTTTTGCCAACAATAACAATTTAAAAATTATCCAACGACTGATAAAAATTGTTTGCGGAATAAAATAACAACTGCTGCACTGAGGTCCTCGGGTGCCACTACTGCCGACCCAAGCTGGCTCACTGGTCCCCGCCCTCGGCCCTGGCCTCATCAGTACCTACAACAATCAAGTCTAGTGAGCCTAAAGACTCAGCATGCATAAATCGCATCTAACGAGTAAAAATCTGAATTTAAAATATGCATGAGTTAACATATCCTGTCCTGAGGCATACTGAAAAATAATTTGTACTGAGCAATTAAAATACGTGCATAAATGAACTGATAATCACAGTAAAAATGTTTGCTCCTTGGAGCCTGTACTGAAATAACTGATAAAATTTTCTGTTGAGATTATGTTTTACGCCTGTGGCCACTGCACTAAGCTGAACTGATCGGTAACTGGCTACCGGGGAGGCTGAAACTGAACTGAGCTGGCCGGTCACTGGCGACCGGGTGGTACCATACTGAACTGATCGGTCACTGGCGACCGTATAAAATAACACTCACACATAGTGAATGAACCACAAGCCATATTGCATAAATCTCAAAAATAATCATTTTCTATTTAATGCACGTAAAATAATTAACTGGCATAATGAAAATGTCCCGTAATTTTACCAACTGGATTGGATTGGATCGTCCCCAGGCTCGCTGCAACCTAACTGTGCTATGAAAAATATGCAATAGCTTAAACATGACCAACTACGCAATTTAGTTCAAAAGATGCGACTATGACGCCTAATGACTTCGCATTTAATCATGACTCCGAGCCAACCTGAACCGACACCGAACCGACGTATAGTCATGATTAAAATACGCTGAAAAATCATAAAATAATGCTCCTAAAATGATAGGGTCGAAATCTAGGTGGAATGGAGGCCAAAACACGAAACGCTCTTTCGAGAGTCAATTTGGCACATCGCACCGTAAATTCTCGTACGACCTCAAAAATGATCCGAATCACAAACGGTCAAAAACATGACCTTCCCAACTCAATGAGACACTGTCCAGTCCAAGACCATGGGCTAAAAGCCAACCAAGAACTCAAACGAGCCTTCTAAACGACACAGCAACTTGCTGTAATTTCCAGCAGCTGCGCAACTACAAGACTTGCGTTGGTTTCGAGACTATCGGCCATTAGGGGCGTGAACCACCGACCAGAGACTCTTACCAACATCCCAAGGAATGATTTGAACCATGGCTAAGGGCCTTAGGCCAGCCACAATCCGCATCACACCAAAACTCAACCGAAGGGTCCAACCGAGAGCAACGTGCAGGCGTGTGTAGTGTTTATGCTATGGTCGATGTCTCGTGTCATTCCAATGGCCATTTGATTGACCATGGCACAATCTAGACATCTAGGAGCATGATATGAACCGTGGATAAGGGCCATAGGCCAACCAAGATCCACACCAAGCAAACACAAACCGAAACCATATGCTGAACAATGGAAGAAGCCGAATGGGGAAAGGGGCTGTTCTTGTTGATTATTTAAAAACCGATGAGCCATGGACCAAGCCACCAAAAAGGCAACTTAGTCACGTCTTAGACATGCTAGGGGAGTGATCCAACCATGGCTAAGAGCCCTTAGGGCAGCCAAGATCAGATCCAACCCCTTGAAACAAAAACTGAAATTTCGAAACACAAATCTGCGCCTATGGGAACTTGCTGTCATTCTGAATTTCCATCAAGCATGGGGCTGGTTTGAATGGACCAAAATGGTCCTAATGCATCCTATTACGTGTCTAGGAGTCACCTTGGGAGCCTGGAGTCGAACCAATCACCTGAAACTCACAAACCAAGAAAAACGTGAAGCTTGCCAAGGAAAAACGAAAATTCTGCATGTGTTGTTCCAAAATGTTTTGACATGTATCTCGGTTTTTGCTTGAATAAACATGATCATGTACTGAAAAATAAATGATTATATGACTTGATTGAGGTTTGAAAGAAATCTAGACATGCCTGGTTTTGTTTCGAAAGAAAACGAACGAAACGACGACGACGCGGCACGGAGGAGATGGAGCGCTTCTTGTCTACCTTTCTTGCTCTCGATTTTTCTTGCCTTCCCTCTAGCTAAGACTCACGATTTTTCTACTGAAAATGAGTGTGAATTCACTCTGAATTTTCGAAAAGAAGAGGGGGGGAAAAATGGTTAGGAGGGTGAGGGAAGTGGGTGCAAGATATAAGGAAGGTCCAAGACCAAGTCTTCCCATTTTTGAATTTTGAATTATGGTTTGATATCAAATGAGTTGGTGGATGCTTCTAGGAGGTAGTGGCCGATTTTTGCTTATTTTCTAGTCTAGGATATGTCCATTTATTTAATTAAATTGTGCTCCCAAAAATCCTAGAATTATCCTACTAATTACATGCAAAGAATTGGTCAAAGTTGATGAGTTGGAATGAATTGCTTAATAAATCTAAGGGGCCGAAATCATGCTAATAAAATGAGTGGAAAGTGTTGGTTATCTAGTCAACTAATAATCCTTGAAAGCCTTACTAATCCTTTAAATAATTTAGTGAGCTAACCCCTTAATTTAATAACTTAAATGAGTTCATTTCTTAATCACCTCAAATAATTAAATTAAATCCTCAAACCTCCATTACTAACTTAAATGAACTTACTTGCTAGCTAACTTAACTTCTGGAAATATTTCTCGAATCTTAAATTCTACCTCAAAACTCCGACTCCAGTCCGGGCTCACTGAAATAACTGAAATGCTAAAAATCAAACTACTGAACTGAAATAATGAATAATTAACTTCAAATAAATGGATTTAAAATAATTATGCAATGAAGTCAATTAAATTTAAAAATCTAGAATTATGCATGGCTTATACGCCTACTGATTTACGGGTTCTACAGACATTCTTAAGTATTTGAGAAAAACTAAGAATTTGTTCTTTGTCTACAGGAGTTGAGAATTAAAATTATATGGTTTTAATTATTATAACTTCCAATCAGATGTGTATGATTCGAAATCAACATCTGGATTTGTATTCAAGCTCAATGATGGTTATGTCTCTTGGAAGAGTTTCAAGCAAGAAACCGCATCAGATTCAACAAGTGAGATCGAATACATAGCTACATCGACTGTAGTAAAGGAGGGGGTTCGGATGAGAGATTTCATTCAAGAGTTGGGTGTCAATCCTCAAACATTTTATGCAGTCCCGGTCTACTATGACAACACCGATGCCGTTGCACAAACAAAGGAACCGAGGTCTCATTATCAACCCAAACAAATATTGAGGAAGTTCCACATAACCAAGAAATTGTAGGAAGATGAGACATATCAGTAGAGAGTCGCTTCTGCAGATAAATATTTTTGATCCACTGATGATGCCCCTGCCAGGACCATTGTTTGAGAAGCATCGTGAAGCAATATGTCTAAGATATGTGTGTAGTTGTCTATTGGGCAAGGGAACGATCATTAGAGTAGATGCCCATCTAGCCAACTTGTGGCTTGAAATTTATTGACTGTGATGTAAAAACGATCTTTATTTTAATAATATTTTATGATTTATTCAATTATGACATTTACTTTATCTGTCTACTCATGTAAACAGCATATATAACTTCTTGAATATATAATAGGTACCATGAAGTCTGCCTCTCAACGTAAGACCATTACACTCATTAGGAAATGTACCATATATTCTAAACAAGTTCTTAGTCGAATCAGCAACCCAAAATAAGGATAAATATCACTTGAGATTGATACTAGCATCTCTGATGTAAACATCATGTTTCATTGGTATGGGCATGAAGATGTCCATTCATACAAGTAGGTGATCATTTGATGATTTAATTAACAAACCTCCCTTAAAATGTATGTGGTTATTACTTGTCGAGTGGAATAGTCCACGGTTATAGTTTTATACCATTATTCCTTAGACCTGGGCCAATGTAGAGTCTCTACGTACTAGCATGCACTTTGATCCGTTTACCGAATCTATTGAGGGTCATAAGGTAGCGAGGTTGGGTGTAGTTTAGAAATACGTAGGAGCAAATGCATTGTAGTCGAGGATTCACGTTTGCCTACGAGTGAAGATATCCTATTTGTTCTGATGAGTTAATAGTGCAAGTGTCTCTGACCAGAGCAAGAAATGTGTTTTAGGGAAATGTGTTTTCCCGGTGGCACATACAATGTAACTATTAATACTCAAAGATACATCCAATCATTATCGAATTCATATGCAACCCTCGATATAGTAATAGTTGAAGATTCGAATGAGATATATGAGTTGAAAGGACCTTACTATACGCTAACCATAGGTTAATGTTCTTGTAGGCACTATTAATGATACCTAAGGATCATGGGGCGATGATACTAGACGCCCTTACCATGATCTGATAGGTGCAATCAGAAATTAGTTCTGACATTCTTGATCAAGGTATGAATGAAAAGAATGTGGCTTATTAGGTTAAGCCCGAATAAGAGTAAATGTTATTTTGAATCACATGGAGATGTGAACCCACGGCTAGTTATGTCCTTGAACCATTGATGGTCACACATGTATCAGATTATGTATTCTCGTTTAGAAAATCAAAGTTCAAGGAGTTGAATTTGACGAGTAAAGTTTAATGGAGATAAAACATAATGCTTATAAACTAGTTTATAAGTTGATTCTATAAGATTGAAGAAATAGAAGTTAGCTTAATTGCTAATTGAAGAATGAGAGTGTAACGTCCTGTTTTAGCGAAAAAGTTCACAAAACTGGCAGCTGTCAATTATGGAGAACGAAAATTTCGAATTTTCATTATATGAACAATATTTGTATTATTTGTACATCGCCACTATAGAATCGTCGATCGGGGTTATAAGAGTTCACAATTGTTTATTTAGTAAATTTGAAATTTACTAATTAAATAATAGTACTAGTAGTAGTGATTACTAATATGCAGAAATTCTCATAAAATATTATAAAGGGGACTAGAAATGATAGACTAATAAGTTATTTAAAGAAAATTATTTAATTTTAATTAATATGATTGTACATATAATAAATGTACATTTGTAAGTGTATCCATAATATAATAATAATATAAAAATTTTAATCAAGTAAAATTGATAGTCTTAATAATACTAGGATTATGAATCCTAGTAACATAAAACTAGTATATTTTCAATAAATATATTATCTAAGGTTGATAACACATAATACTCAACATAATGTTAAAAAAACAACACAAAATTCCTCCTTCCCTTTCCAACATGTTTCGACCATCTCAAGTTTTGAAAAAAAAATTTAGCTGAGATTTCTTGCTTGCTTCGCCGCTATGGCCTCCGTATCAATTCCCGATTTATGAAATTCAGGTGTCCTAGTCTCAACGCAAAAATTGTTTTTTATTTGTAATGCAATCCAAACAAGGAGCATAGTCTCCGATCATTGACTAAATTTGACGATCAAATGAAGGATATCCGTTCGAAGGGATATAAAACAATGGCCAAATTCGCTAATCACGGACTGATTTAGTGTCAAGCGTTATTTACGCGTGGGTAACAATACTGAACTTCCTATGGATATTTAAATATGTAAGACGTCTAAGAAAAGTTTAGAGAATTGAAATTAAAAATTTTAAACTTCCTTCTGTCTTGGGTGTGAGAAAACGATAGTACAAAAAAAATGCTATTACTTTTACAAAACTGCTCGTTTTATAATCATTTTGGTTTATTATTGGAATAATACATGAAGTCGAGAACACTGAAATCGTGTCAGCAAATCCATTCATTAATGTTAACTAAACTAGTTGACATGAATTATTTTTCTTTAAGTTCGAAGTTCATAGGTGCATACACAAGCTGTAGGGATATGGGTTCATCCATATTACTCTCCAAGAATCTCCAAACCCAAATATTTTTCTTTTAACTAGATGATTTTGACGTTAAATTTTTCTGGTTTCACGAAGAAGACATTGGGTACCTCTCTTCATTGACAAAATCAAGAAATCTCAACATTTCTCATAATTAACACACTTTGTCAGCTGTATTGAAGTGTTCTGTCGATTTTCTGGACCTAAGTTGGGTAACAAGTAGATGAAATGATTTGCAGAACGGGTTTTGAAATGTATGTGCTCGTCTACAATGCTTTGATGGACATGTATCAGAAGTGCGGGAACATGTGTTGAACACAGAAACTATTTTATGAAATGACTGAAAACGATGCAGTGTCTGTTAGAGTAGGTGTCCAGCAAGCCAACTTGTGGCTCGGGCTTTTATTGACTCTAATGTAAAAAAATATTTTTTTAATAATATTTTACGATTTTATTCAATTATGACATTACAATTTATCTGTATATTAATGCAAGCTGCAAATATAAAGTCCTTGAATATACAATAGGTACCATGAGGTCTGGCTCTCAACGTAAGATTATGAAACTCATTAGGAAGTGTACTATATATTCTAAACAGGTTCCTTGTCAAATCAACCGCCTAAAACAAGTATAAAGTTCGCTCGAGCTTGAGACTACCATATGTGATGTAAACGCCATGCTTCATTGGCAAGGGCATGGAGATGTCAATTCATATATATGGGTGATCATATGATGATGCACCGAACAACCCTCTTTTGGAATTTTCAAGTGGTTCTCATTTATCGAGTGAAATAGTCTGCGGTTATGGTTGTACATTATTAGTCCTTTGACCCGGTACAATGTAGAGTCTCTACGTACTAGTATGCACTTTGATCCATTTACCGACTCCGTTGAGGGTCATTCGGTGGCGAAGTTGGGTGTAGTTTCGAAATATGTAGGAGCAAATAAATTGTAGTCGAGGATTCACCGTTTTGGAATGTGCTTTAGTGAAAGGTGTTTTCCTAGTTGCACATACCATGCCACTAGTAGTACTCAAAGATAAATCGCATTGTTATCAAATTCATATGCGACTTTTGATATACCAATGGCATGTAGATTCAATCGCGATATATGTGTTGAAGGGACCGTACTGTACGTTAATCTTGACTTAAGGTTCTTGCAGGCACTATCAGTGATACCTATGGGATCATGGGACGATGCTACTAGACACTCTTACCATGATTCGATGGGTGCAATCAGAAATGAGTTCTGACATTATTGATCAAGGAGTTGATGAAAAGAATGGGGTTAACTAGGGTAAGCCCGAATAAGAATAAATGTTATTTTGAATCAAATGGAGATGTGAACTCATGGCTAGCTGTCTGCCGAACTATTTAGGGTCGCACAAGTATCGGACTCTTTGCTCGCGTTGAGAAAGTCAAAATTCAAGGGGTTGAATTTGGCGACTTATAGTTTGATGGAGATCAACCTTGATGCTTATAAAGGATTTTATAAGCTGATTTTATATAATAAAAGAAATGTTATTTAGTTTAATTGCTAACTAAGGAAGGAGAGTTAAACTGCCTATTTTGGTGAAGAAGTTCACTAAACAGGCAGCTGCCTAATACGGTAAGTGAAAATTTTGATTTTTGAAATTTTTGTTTTTCATTATATGAACAAGACTTGTATCCTTGATAAATCGGCGTTCTCGGATCGTCGATCGGTGTTATAATGAGTTCGGAATCATTTATTTAGTGAATTAAGAATTTACTAATTAAATTGTAGTACTAGTAGTGGTGACTACTAACATGTACAAATTCCAATAAATGTTCTAGAGGAGTCTAGAATTAAATATACTTGTACAATGTCTCATGGCAAAATAATCACTAGAAAACTTGTAAATCATTTACAAACACCAATGTTACTGACATGTATAAAAACTATATTCATTGACAACCCAAGGAAATAAAGTTCATCTAAAATAACCCAATAAACTCACATATGCAAATATTGTGTTGCATAAAACGGAATCCGCCAAGAACTCTTCAACCAACACTCCACGCAAGTTGTTCTTCGAGTATCTTCAACACGGATCAACAACACATCAAAGTAATCAACCGATCACAAAAAACGTTCTGATCAAATGTGTTCAGCTCTATGTATTTTCTTTTCTCTACAAAAGCCACATCGCGGCAGCCCAAGTTCTCTTTATTTATACCCTTTACTTGACCTAGAGTTTATTCCATAAAAGAATCTTACAATATATTGAAAAAAGAGTTCCATTAGGAACAAACTCTTTTAATCAAAGATATGATATCTAGGGATAAATAACAAATTAAAAACAAATCATATAATATCTAGAGATAAAATAAATAAAATTTCAAAGTCTAGAAAGGTAAAACTCTAAATTGATATTATTAATATAGTAAAATAATTAAAGAATAATATATTCCTTTCAATTTCCTTCTTTTTGTCTTTCTGAACAAAACATCCAAAAGCCATGATCTTCATTATCTCTGCATTCAGTTAAGCTCCCCCTGAATTAGACTTTATCTGTAACGTACCGTACTTTTACCATTCAAAATTTGCGGAAAAATTTAAAATTTTCTTAAACATAAAATAACCTTCAAAGTTTGCCATAAAATATCTCAACCAAGTCCCCCATAAGAAATGGTTGTTCAAAATAACCACAATAAAATTTGCTCACAAAAGTTTTGCTCAAAGTATTTCCATCAAAATATGAAATCAGAGTAATTTAACTTTTGCATAAAACTTAAACATGGCGGTCCTCGGGTTTAGCCTCCCGCTCAGTCCAAGCCTGCTCCTTGGTCCCCACCCCTCGTCTCAACATGATCATCCTCACCTGCATCGATCAAGTCTAGTGAGTCTAAAGACTCAACACGTATAAACTGGAAGTAACGAATAATACGTAATAAAACCACATGCAACTTGAAAATATGACGTACATACTTGAAACTTGAACTTGTCATAAACTTGAACATACGTACATACATACTTAGACGTGTCAGCAACATAAATTTTTCTTAAACATGCTGCATACTTGAACATACTTGAACATACATACTTCATCATTTTTCGTAGAGGATGTTTCAAAGCAAGTGACCCATAACATAATAAATGCCTGATCAGACAAACCACAGTACTGGGCTGACAGGGACGTATCCACTGCCACATACATGAGATCCCCGTTCATAATTTAACGGGCTGGTTGGTCCCCGTTCATAATTTAACGCTTCCCAACCACGATCTAACTCGTTCATAATTTAACGGGCGGATTGGACCCCGTTCATAATTTAACGCTTTCCAATCCTAAACATAAATTTGGTCACAAGACATTTAGCATACCTCAAAAACTTAAAATATTTTCTTGCACGTCAACATACTTACTTGGCGTTGAGGGATTCGTTGGACTTCGATCGGGGCCGTCGCTGCTGTACATACTAACATGAAACTGCATACTTAACTTACATAGCTTAGACGCATCAATCATACTTACTTACAAGTTCATTCAATTCCTTAGGACGTTCTAAAATTCCCATGACTCGACCTCGTAAATCATTGTACTAAACCATGACGTCAAACCTCAAAGCATACTATAAGATTTTCCCCAAAATATGAAGGACACGGACCCCGTGCCCAGGTCCGGCCCCCGGTCCGTGTAGGCTCGGTAAAATGTGTGAGAAGGAAAAGGGGAGGCACGGACCCCGTGCTAAGGTCCGGGTAAGGGTCCGTGTACTCATTGTAATGGCGGACCAAGGGAAAAACAAAGACACGGACCCCGTGCCAGGGTCCGTGCTCGGGTCCGTGTGCCTGCGGGACAAGCGAAGTTACGAAAATTCTGCACATGTTTTGTTTAACGCTCTCGACTCGATTGTACGGACCATGAATCAACACCACGAGACCATCTTAGGCTACTATATTGTTGACTCAAGCCTATACGATTGTCCCATCACACCCACATATCCCAAATAGCTCATCAAACTCATAAACGAAGCCTTTGACAGAAAAATGATTTACACGGCTACTCGTTCTCCCAAGGACCCAACGACATGAAACGACACATCAATAGCCATCCCAACAACACGCTAAACATACCTAGATGCAGCAACGATCACCCATCGATCTCCAACGAAGCTTGCAACAAATAAACTTCAAGAACACGTCAATACATAGTTTTCTGAAAAACGCAGTTTGAGCAGTCCCACGAAAAACGCCATAACTCACTCAATTTTTATCCAAATATTTGCAATTTACTGTCAAACCGAAGGTATCAAAAAGTTCTACAATTTTCACGTTGAAAGTTTTCTCAGATTCACGACCTAAAAGTCGCAGTATTTAAAAAGACAACAAAAACGAGTTTCAGATCTAAAATTGTTTCAAAACTAATCCAAATCGTTTTATGCTCAAACGACGAACGTCACACATATATTTTTACGCATAAAACAATGCAACACATAATATGACATGATCGATGCAGAAAGAACAGATTATACGTGCCTTTGATGATAAACGTTACTGAAACGACGATACCGAAGCGGAGATGGTGTGAGGATTGATTGTTAGAGTAGGTGCCTGTCGAGCCAAGTGTTGGCCGAGTGTTCACAATGAAACTCTATGTATAAGCAATCTTTATTTTAATAATATTTGAAATTATTGTTTTGGCAAATCTTTATCTGTATACCCATGCTAGTTGCATAGATAAAGCCCTTGAATATACAAATAGTAGAAAGAATATGAGATGCTCATATGATGAGTATCATTAAACTCATATTTTGAATACTGTATATTCTAAACAGTTCATAGTCGATTCAGCCGCCGCTAAGAAGGATATAGGCCGCTAGAGTTCGAGACTAGTATCTGCGATGTGAGTACCATGTTTCATTGGTAGGGGACATTGTGATGTCCGAGCATGCAGATAAGTGCTCCTGGTAGAGTGCACTGAAAATCCCTCCATAAAGGACTTTTCAAGTGGTTCTCACTTATCGAGTGGAAAAGTCCTAGTTTATGGTTGTACACCATTAGTCCTTATGACCCGGGACAACATTGAGACTCTATGTGCTAGCATTACACTTTGACTTGTTTACAGACTCTCAAGGGGTCATCAGGTGGCAAGGTTGGGTGTTTTGTCGAAACATATAGGAGTCGATGCATTGTAGTCGGGGATTCACCGCTTACCTTCGGGTATGGATATCCTATGTGTATGTAGTATGAAATCTCTGATCAGAGTATGGTGGTAATTATGAAAGGGGTTTCATAGATTACACCATCGATGCAACTACAACATGACACATAGTATCGATTCATTGACAACTCTCGATATACCAATGGTTGTCGAATCGGTCGGGATATATGAGTTGAAGGGACCGTACTGTACGCTAACCATAATTGAATGCTTCTTGCAGGCACTATCATTTGATACCTAGGGAATCATGTAAGCGATGCTGCTAGGCGTTTAACATGATTGGTTGGGTACTATCAGACTTGAGTTATGACGTTCTTATTATCAAGGAGTTGATAAGTAAGAATGGAGCAATTGGGGTATGCTCGTATAAGGACATGTTTAGTCCGAATCACATGGAGATGCAAACCCACGGCTAGTTGTATCAATGAACCATTGAGGGCCACACAAGTGCTAGCTTTCTAGATCCCGTTGAGAAGCAAAATATTTCAATGTGTTGAACGGCTTATAAAGGAGTTTATAAGCGTAAAGAAAAATAGAAGTATGACTTCTATGAGAGAAATGTGACTTTTAATTTATGAATGTGTTCCTAAATTAAAAGTTGGCCAAATGAGTAATGTATTTGAAAATTATGATTTTCATATACATTATTATGGACTAAATTAAATTAATTCAAGTGTTGAATTTATTAAACACTAGTGGACCTAGTAGAGTCCAAATAATTAAATTAATTCAAGTGTTGGATTAATTAAACACCCATGGGTCTTGTAGAGCCCAATTATAAATAATTATTAAACTAGTGGCCTTGAGTAAAATCAAGTTAAAGTTTAAATGAGCTTAAATGTGTTTGAGACATTTAAATAAAAGTTCATGGGCCTTGTAATTGTTACAAGACCAAATAGAATGTGCATGGGGAGGTGAAGAGTTGGGAAACAACTTTTTCAATGTTTAAGGCATGACATGCTTTTGGGACACCACAACACCTTTTTCACCAACCAAGAAAAGTCTCCCCTTCACTCCACACACCATATGGCCGAAATTTCTATCATCTTTCTCTCCAATTTTTGTTCTTGAATGGTTGAGGAAACAATACACTTCTCAAAGAAAAATGCTCTAATTTTTCTAGTGCAAAATTAGAGTAGTTCTAGCTAGTTGGTGGTGGGATCAAAGGGAAGCTTGAAGATTGTCTTGCCATTCAAGAGCTAAGGTGTTTACACCATAGTTGGAGCCATCATCAATCTTTTAAGATTGATAGGTACATTTCTATAAACACCCTATGTATGATATTTTGGTGTTTTTGTATATGCTACATGCTAGTACTAGTGGTGCTCGAATTTTCTTGTAAAAATCGAAAATTTTGAGCTTCCGTTGCGCATTCGGGCACCCTAAAATCGATCCCTTTCAAGTGGTATCAGAGCTAAGGATACTATTTTGTGTAGCATATACGTAATATTATATTGAGGTCAATTTCTAACCGCATGAGACAAATTTTTGCATCAAATTGTGGCCGGTTTTGGGGACGACTTTGGGCTACAAGTTGCTGCCCATTTCGGGCAGCAAGGGCAGCCCCTTGCCCGAACAGCCCCTATGTTTCAATTAAAAAAAAAATTTTTTTTGCATGTTGGCCGGAATCCGGCGACGGAGCTCCGGCGACGGCGATGACGACTAAGATTTTCAAAAGGTGTTTTGAAATATCAAAGTGTCATGGGCCTTGAGTTGTTGGGCCATTGGATGACTAACATATTTGTGAAATTTAAATGGGCAAAAATGTTTTTGGTGAAAAATGATTTTTTAGGCTCTTAAGTTTAAATTTACAAAAGTTGCAAATATTTTCTCATAAAATAAATAATTGAAGTTGGACTTTAATTATTTATAGAAAATTGTGATTTACAAGAAATTCAGTTATAAATAAATTAATTGGAAAATAGACAAAGGTGTTTGCATACTTTGTTAATTTAGTTTATAATCGTGGCGGTTAGTGATTGGATCAAGATATATAATATTGGATCAATTAATTATTGTGATAATTAATTGATGGTGTATGATATATGATATTATGCATGAAGGATGATCAAAAGCCCAAGCCCAACTTGCTAGGTGTATGCTAGGATATTTTGTGTTGAATGATTGTAATAATTATCAATTTATAAAGTGGGCTTGGTTTATGGCCCGTTCCCACCCCCACGAGATGTATCCCTATTTGCCATGGATATTTATTTGTAAATATTAGTATAGTGGAAGATCAAGAGTGGAAGATGGTGGCCTTGATGATTATGAATATCGAAGACATGTAAATATTGGAAGCATATATAATAGTTGCATTTGCATCCCATGCATATCCCTAGGATTGGACCTAGGCCCGTGCTTAGCTCACACGGGTCATTAGTATTGGGGCGATTGATCATCCTTGTTTTGTTTACTGTTTATAATATATGCATGATATGTTATAAATAATGAGTATGTGCGTTATTATTATGATAATAACAAAGTTGCATGAATCCGACAAACGTACGATCAAACATGGCGAGCTTTTAAATAAAATTAATGATGAGACCTTTCAAAATTAAAAACCCTAATTTTGAATAAGATTCAAAATTAATATCAAGCCCGAAAAGGGGAATTATAAATTTTTTTATGATTTCCATGTCTTCCATCGACAATGGGTGCATGATGAACGCTACCCGTACTCGGGGCTCGGCTCATATTATTGGGGGGGCCCTGGGTGCCGGAAAGCTGTGACATCCATTGACATGGTGATGTGAACTACGTGGAACTCCCATGATTTCGGCTCATATTATTAGGGGAACTCATGGCGATCGTCCATTAAGGTTCAACATCGATGGGTAAGGCTTGACACGTGAAGATGATCGACATCATATTATTGGGTCCTAATCAAACGTGAGACAAAAGTTTACGTAGAGGGTTGCATTGTGATGCAATTGGAAACTACCTTTTAGGAATTGTGATTGGCTTATATTATTCGGGATCATAATTCGCTAATTGAACCTTACGTACGTACCGAGGAAAGGAGTTTCCCGTTTTCACTAGAGGGTAGTGAAAGATGTCAAAACAGTGGGTGCAAATATTTATGAAGTAAAAGTCCAAACTTCATATCTTACTAAATATTTTAAAATAGTCATCAAAATTTATCTGTTTTTACTTTTCAGTACAAATTGACAATGTCTTCAATTTCGCAATCTGATATCTGCAATACTCGACAAACACATATTAACTGGACCTAATTACCTCACTTGGCTAAGAAACCTGAAAATTGTCTTGAATTCAGAAAGGGTAGCATATACACTGACTGAGTCGCCCCTGTTGAGGCTCCGACTGACTGCACTCCTGAGGAATTGAAGGCTTACAAGGAATAGTGTGACCATGACTTGATATCCAGGTCTTATATGCTGACTTCTATGAATGATGAGCTGCAGAGGCGTTTTGAGGATGCGAAGAGTGCTGCTGACATTCATTTGCATCTCAAGGAGCTCTTTGGTTAGCAAACACGGCCTCTTAGGCATGTTACCGTCAAGGAGCTGATCACTTTGCGCATGCGAGATGGGGCCTCGGTCCATGAGCATGGCCTGAAGTTGATTGGGTTCATGGACAAGCTCGTTGGCATGGATCTGATCTTGCCTTCGGAGTTGACCACCGACGTGTTGCTGTTATCATTGCCTAGCTCATTTGATCCTTTTGTGGTGAACTTCAACATGAACAAGATGGAGCCAACCCTTGAGGAGTTGGTGAATATGCTTGTTAAGTTTGAATCAACCATCAAGAACGAGAAGTTGGTTCTTTATGTGGGTTCTTCATCTGGTACGAAGATTGATCCACATGAGAAGGGAAAGAAGCGTTCTTTCCAACGTCCCAAGAAGAACGTGCCCTTGATGAAGCAATCTCCGAATCCCGTTGAGGCAGCCACACCAGTTAAGGCTGACAAGACTGCTGATGTATGTCATCACTGCAAGAAGCCTGGACATTGGAGGCGTAACTGCAGGGAATATCTTGCCCAGAAGAGTTCTGGAAACGGTATGTTCTAAATTGAAGTAAACATTTCAATTAACTCTACTTCTTTGGTATTAGATACCGGTTGTGGCTCACATCTCTGTAATGATTTACAGGTGATGGGAAGAAGTAGAAAGCTTAGGGAAGGTGTGACCTTCTTGAGGATGGGCAATGGAGCAAGAGTTGCTGCCAAGGCTGTTGAAGATGTTTACTTATTGTTGAACAATAGTTTTAAGTTAATTTTATGAGATGTTTTGTTTGTACCTAATTTTGTGAAAAACATTGTTTCCATTTCTATGTTGATAAAGATGGATATTCTTGTTTATTTAGCAAAGGTGTTTGCAACATTTACAAGAATGAATGTTTAATTGGTACTGGAGAACTTGAAAACGATCTCTACAACTTAAAATTGAAAGATATTCTACTAAATGTCCATTCAAAGGCAGACACCATATGAGATATGGATGGGTAAGCCTCCCAAATATTCTTGTCTTAGAATATGGGGGTGCCCTGCTTATGTGAAGCAGATAGTGGGAGATAAATTGGATAGTCGATCAATTTTATGCTACTTTGTGGGATATCCAAAGAATTCGGTTGGATACTACTTCTATCATTCCAAAGAAACAAAGGTGTTTGTTTCTAGGAATGCAACCTTTTTGGAAAAGGAATTTCTATTGGATAGAAAAAGGCGAGATGATAGAACTCGAAGAGGTTCGAGAGACACCCACAATTATAGAACCCACACTAGAGGAGCCAAGAGAGGAGATACAAGCTCCTAGAAGATCCGAGAGAGTCTCGAGACCACCTATGAGGTATGGTCTGCTTCTTGAAGAGAGCCATGATGAGCCTAACCTTGAATGCGATCCAAGGACCTTCAAGGAAGCGTTATCTGATGCCGATTCATTCAAATGGCTTGAAGCTATGGAATCTGAGATGAATTCCATGCATTCGAACCAAGTGTGGAATCTCGTGGATCCACCTGAGGGAATTGTTCCCGTAGGGTGTAAATGGATTTACAAGAGGAAACTTGGGGCGGATGGGAAGGTATTGACCTTCAAGGCGCGATTGGTGGCAAAAGGATAAACTCAAAGACAAGGAGTTGACTTTGAGGAAACCTTTTCTCAAGTTGCAATCTTCAAGTCCATAAGGATTTTGCTAGCCATAGCTGCATGGTATGACTATGAGATATGGCAGATGGATGTTAAGACAGCCTTTCTTAATGGGGATATTAAGGAAGAGATTTACATGTCTCAACCCGAACAGTTCACATCTATCGGAAGTGAGCATATGGTATGCAAACTTCAAAGATCTATTTATGGTCTAAAGCAGGCGTCTAGGAGTTGGAACCTCAGATTCGATAGTACAATCAAAGATTTTGGTTTTGCTAAGAATCCTGAGGAACCCTGTGTGTATAAGAAGGTCAGTGGGAGTGTTGTGACATTCCTGGTGTTTTATGTTGATGACATTCTAATCATTGGGAATGATGTAGAATGTTGCAATCAACTAAAATATGGTTAGCAAGTAAGTTCTCGATACAGGATTTGGGTGAAGTATCTTTTGTATTGGGAATACAGATCTATAGAGATAGATCAAGAAGATTGCTTGGTCTCACCCAGTCCACATACATTGATACCATCGTGAAGCGGTTCTCGATGGATGAGTCCAAGAGAGGACATCTACCAATGTGTCATGGCGTGTCCCTATCCAAGTCTATGTCTCCCAAGACTGATTCAGAGATAGCGGCGATGACAAGCATTCCTTATGCATCTGCGATTGGTAGCATCATGTATGGGATGATATCTGCACGTCCTGACGTGGCTTTTGCACTATGTGTAGTGAGTAGATATCAATCGAACCCTGGTCTTCCACACTTGAAAACTGTGAAAGGCATCCTCAAGTATTTGAGAAGGACCAATAAATTGTTCTTGGTCTATGGGGTGGAGAACTGAAATTGGAAGTCTATACCGACTCTAGCTTCCAAAGCGATATCGATGACTCGAAGTCAACCTCTGGGTTCGTATTCATGCTCAATGGTGTTGCTGTCTCTTGGTAGAGTTCTAAGCAAGACAGTACTGCGGATTCAACCACTGAGGCTGAATACATTGCTGCAAAGGAGGCTGTTTGGATAAGGAATTTCGTCCAAGAGTGGGACGTCATTCCTAATAGAGTTGCTCCTGTCCCGGTGTTGTGTGACAACACGGGAGCTATAGCTCAAGCAAAGGAGCCAAGGTCTCATCAGAAATCCAAACATGTATTGAGAAAGTACCACATCCTCCGAGAGATTGTGGAAAGAGGAGAAGTGTCGATCGACAAAGTCGGCTCCGCAGATAATGTTGCTGATCCACTAGCTAAGCCTTTACCTGGACCATTATTCGAGATGCATCGCGAATCAATGGGTTTTATGCATATGGGTAGTTGGCTCTAGTGCAAGTGGGAGATTGCTAGAGTAGGTGCCCGTCGAGCCAAGTGTTGGCCGAGTGTTCACAATGAAACTCTATGTATAAGCAATCTTTATTTTAATAATATTTGAAATTATTGTTTTGGCAAATCTTTATCTGTATACCCATGCTAGTTGCATAGATAAAGCTCTTGAATTTACAAATAGTAGAAAGAATATGAGATGCTCATATGATGAGTATCATTAAACTCATATTTTGAATACTGTATATTCTAAACAGTTCATAGTCGATTCAGCCGCCGCTAAGAAGGATATAGGCCGCTAGAGTTCGAGACTAGTATCTGCGATGTGAGTACCATGTTTCATTGGTAGGGGACATTGTGATGTCCGAGCATGCAGATAAGTGCTCCTGGTAGAGTGCACTGAAAATCCCTCCATAAAGGACTTTTCAAGTGGTTCTCACTTATCGAGTGGAAAAGTCCTAGTTTATGGTTGTACACCATTAGTCCTTATGACCCGGGACAACATTGAGACTCTATGTGCTAGCATTACACTTTGACTTGTTTACCGACTCTCAAGGGGTCATCAGGTGGCAAGGTTGGGTGTTTTGTCGAAACATATAGGAGTCGATGCATTGTAGTCGGGGATTCACCGCTTACCTTCGGGTATGGATATCCTATGTGTATGTAGTATGAAATCTCTGATCAGAGTATGGTGGTAATTATGAAAGGGGTTTCATAGATTACACCATCGATGCAACTACAACATGACACATAGTATCGATTCATTGACAACTCTCGATATACCAATGGTTGTCGAATCGGTCGGGATATATGAGTTGAAGGGACCGTACTGTACGCTAACCATAATTGAATGGTTCTTGCAGGCACTATCATTTGATACCTAGGGAATCATGTAAGCGATGCTGCTAGGCGTTTAACATGATTGGTTGGGTACTATCAGAGTTGAGTTATGACGTTCTTATTATCAAGGAGTTGATAAGTAAGAATGGAGCAATTGGGGTATGCTCGTATAAGGACATGTTTAGTCCGAATCACATGGAGATGCAAACCCACGGCTAGTTGTATCAATGAACCATTGAGGGCCACACAAGTGCTAGCTTTCTAGATCCCGTTGAGAAGCAAAATAGTTCAATGTGTTGAACGGTTTATAAAGGAGTTTATAAGCGTAAAGAAAAATAGAAGTATGACTTCTATGAGATAAATGTGACTTTTAATTTATGAATGTGTTTCTAAATTAAAAGTTGGCCAAATGAGTAATGTATTTGAAAATTATGATTTTCATATACATTATTATGGACTAAATTAAATTAATTCAAGTGTTGAATTAATTAAACACTAGTAGACCTAGTAGAGTCCAAATAATTAAATTAATTCAAGTGTTGGATTAATTAAACACCCATGGGTCTTGTAGAGCCCAATTATAAATAATTATTAAACTAGTGGCCTTGAGTAAAATCAAGTTAAAGTTTAAATGGGCTCAAATGTGTTTGAGACATTTAAATAAAAGTCCATGGGCCTTGTAATTGTTACAAGCCCAAATAGAATGTGCATGGGGAGGTGAAGAGTTTGGAAACAACTTTTTCAATATTTAAGGCATGGCATGCTTTTGGGACACCACAACCCCTTTTTCACCAACCAAGAAAAGTCTCCCCTTCACTCCACACACCATATGGCCTAAATTTCTATCATCTTTCTCTCCAATTTTTGTTCTTCAATGGTTGAGGAAACAATACACTTCTCAAAGAAAAATGCTCTAATTTTTCTAGTGCAAAATTAGAGTGGTTCTAGCTAGTTGGTGGTGGGCTCAAAGAGAAGCTTGAAGATTGTCTTGTCATTCAAGAGCTAAGGTGTTTACACCTTAGTTGGAGCCATCATCAATCTTTTAAGATTGATAGGTACATTTCTATAAACACCCTATGTATGATATTTTGGTATTTTTGTATATGCTACATGGTAGTACTAGTGGTGCTCATATTTTCTTGTAAAAATCGAAAATTTTGAGCTTCCGTTGCGCATTCGGTCACCCTAAAATCGATCCCTTTCATTGATCCGGGACGAACTTGGCTCGATTTTCTTTGGAGGGAACCAACGAAATTTGCTGGAAATCTAAGGGAAAGGGGGCGGCTGCTTGAAGGAGTAAGAACCCTAGTTTTCTTTCAAATAAAATCTAAAGATGAGTGGTGTAGTGTGTGTTGTGTGTGTTACACGATTTGTAGTGTGTGTAGAATGTGTGTGTGTATGAGTTAAGGGGTAAAACGTGTATGTGTGTGTTTTACTTAGGGGGAAAGTTGTTAAATAAATGATTAACAACTTAATTAAAAGTTACTAAACCCCTAACTTTGCAAAAGCCCTTAATAAAATACTCAAGAAGCAAATCTTTAAAGGTTAAAATTCTAAACTCCCATAATTAAAATAAATACACCCAATTTTATGAAATTCTCCTTGATTAAAATAACACCCACAAAATGCTAATTTTAAAAGTTCCAAACTCTTAAATTACTAAATACATAAATAAGGCTTTAAAATGCTAAAACTAAATAAATTATTAAAAACGCCCAATCCTTAACTTAAAATAAAATACCGTCTTTTAAATTGCCAAAAATCGTCACCGGTCTTTTCCTCGTTCCCGCCTCGAATAATTGTCTGAAACATGAACTCGAAAAACATTTTAACGTGCATCAATTAAACCTAATATTAAAAAAATGCAAATTCTTAAATCGTGAACTAAACCCAACTCAATGAATTAAGCATACATTAAAACCATTTAATAAAATACATGTGGAATTTAATAACTTGCACGCACGTGGTTCATGTGGAACTCAAATTTTCGGGACGTTACAATCTGTCCCCCTTAATTTGAATTTCGTCCCCGAAATTCGCTTATCCTCGATTATCCAAAAGTTAGATTCTTAATTCTAGCATCCCAACGATCCACGCTACCGCTGCGCTACTCTGAATAAAACTAAGTCTTATGTTGTCCTTACGTCTCTTCAATCCTAATTAAATTGCCTACCAAAAACCTCGTTTGCGAATCACAACTTAAAACGACTTATGATAACTTAGTTTACTTTACTACGACCTCGAATTCTGACTTTTCTCGTCGTTCCCAATATTAGAAATGGAGGTTCAAACTTATCGTATCTTACCTTCTTTATACTATGCTTGTAATGTCAACGACCTATTATATTAGCATTTATGCAATTCAACTTAAGAACTCTTAGCACCAAAGGTTACTGATCGACTTCTATCATCGGCAATACACTTAAAAGTGAAACATTATCTTAACCTCATAATAATATTGGCCTACAATCCTTGAATCGGATCTTTCCTTACGACACCAAACTTACGTAACTTAGCTATTTACAAGTACGTCCCAAATATAAAATTGTTGCCAACCTTTAATTTCGAGTAACAAAAATCCATAAAACTCAACATACACAATGTTGATCTTCTACTTAAATAATAAAACCTTTCTAGCATCAATCATATGCTTAAAATATTTTCTTCACGATTACAATATAGTTGAGGCCTAAGACACTTGGACCTTCCTCATTAGAACGAATGTTCCACTTAGACGTATCCTCAATACTCAATTAATTCTAGCGTATAAAACTTAATAAGTTTCCTTTGTTAATGATGGACTAACTCTAATATATCAACTCCATTTATAACCCATAGAATTCTAGAATCCCCATATCAAGCTTTTAGATTTCTTACTCAATAAAAATCTTAATATTCATTCACTGATAACTTATGTTGAACACCACTAATTCCCTTTTGTTTTTATTTCACCCAAAAATTCCGTATGAACAAGTATCCCATAAATTTGAAATTCAACCTTACGCAACCCAAATAGTTTTGGATAACATAATTCCAACACGCATATTCACTTATTCCCAAGTTTCTTAATGACTTACAAAAATTTCTCAAGACAAGATGTCTACCTCAATTCTTACATGCGCATATCGATTAACCTAACCATCAAACATACCCAACTTTCTAGAAAATTTAAATTCTAGCAAAGGTATAGTCCTAACTGTTAAGATCAGGTTTGAAACTTACGACACATCAAAATTAATTTCCCAAGAATTTGCTAATTCAATGTCTAGTCTTATAACTTAGCTAACCGATCAACTTTACCTTAAATCGTCATTACTCTGAATTCTTAATTTGCCACATCATTAATTCATCTACGTTTAATTCTTCAAGCCTAAGGTTGATCCATCCAACAATGTCCCTGATTACCATTCTTTATAATCTTATAACCCAAATGTTTCGAGGTTCTAAATATCTCTTCGAGCCTATATCATCGAAAATTTCGATCTTTTAAACCGTTCGATCTCACTTACTGATAACCTAGTCTCCAAATTTCTTAAAAATTACAAAATTAATACTTAATTTCCTCGAAGATTATCGAATTTTTCCTCAATCTCGAAAATTCCACAATTACTCATAAGTCCTCGGCGTTCTCAATTTCATTTTATAGGTTTCCCGTATCATAAGGTTCAATAGCCTTAAGTTTAATAAACCCAAAATTTAATTTCCATAACCCGTCTTACATTTCTATAAATACTTAAAATCCCACGTGTTCCTCAAAAGTTCGTATTTAATCCTCAAAAGTTTCGGACTTCACAATTTGGCCCTTAAAGTTCTCAAAATTTATATTTTTGGCCATAAAACTCTTCGAAATTTGCATTTTTGTCCCCAGAAAATTTTTCGATTTAACCCCATTAACCTTAAAATTCTCGAACTCAAAATTAAATCCCCAAAATTTGGTAAATTCGAAAATAATCCCTTAGAACTTTGTTTTGCATTTAGGTTCTTAAAATTCGCAATTCATGCAATTCAATTCTTAAATCTAACTAGATAGATCATGCATCCTAAATAAATTCTACATCTTTATACTTCCAAAGATCGTAGTAGTCTTTGAATCATTAATCCTTACAAGAAATCCTCAAAAATTAACTAAACTAGCAACCCCGAACCATCTATATTTTCTTAGAAATCTACATGCCACAAAAGCATTCATAATTGTCAACTTTAACTTATGACCCACAAGTAGAACATCGGTATTACTAACCAAAAATCAATGGGCTCAATTCATTAATAACAATTCGTAACCAATAGTCGAATTCTCAAGCATGTCCAATACCACAAAACTAGCATGCATGAAAGTCATATAATTTCGCATTCATGTCGTAACATGCAATAAAACTTTAAAGATCCCTTCTCAAATCATAGAGACAGGCAAACCTGTACTCTAAAACGTATGTCATGTAAACATACAGGTGATAGAAATAAAACATGCACATGCTGAAATCATGACTTGATGCTTACTACTTAAAAGACTTTAAAACTTACAGACTTGAGGTGTGACTTCGTGAGCTTCTTGGGACTGGCAGTAGACATAACCCTTTACAAGAACACCGCTCTGATACCAACTGTAACGTACCGTACTTTTACCATTCAAAATTTGCGGAAAAATTTAAAATTTTCTTAAACATAAAATAACCTTCAAAGTTTGCCATAAAATATCTCAACCAAGTCCCCCATAAGAAATGGTTGTTCAAAATAACCACAATAAAATTTGCTCACAAAAGGTTTGCTCAAAGTATTTCCATCAAAATATGAAATCAGAGAAATTTATCTTTTGCATAAAACTTAAACATGGCGGTCCTCGGGTTTAGCCTCCCGCTCAGTCCAAGCCTGCTCCTTGGTCCCCACCCCTCGTCTCAACATGATCATCCTCACCTGCATCGATCAAGTCTAGTGAGTCTAAAGACTCAACACGTATAAACTGGAAGTAACGAATAATACGTAATAAAACCACATGCAACTTGAAAATATGACGTACATACTTGAAACTTGAACTTGTCATAAACTTGAACATACGTACATACATACTTAGACGTGTCAGCAACATAAATTTTTCTTAAACATGCTGCATACTTGAACATACTTGAACATACATACTTCATCATTTTGCGTAGAAGATGTTTCAAAGCAAGTGACCCATAACATAATAAATGCCTGATCAGACAAACCACAGTACTGGGCTGACAGGGACGTATCCACTGCCACATACATGAGATCCCCGTTCATAATTTAACGGGCTGGTTGGTCCCCGTTCATAATTTAACGCTTCCCAACCACGATCTAACTCGTTCATAATTTAACGGGCGGATTGGACCCCGTTCATAATTTAACGCTTTCCAATCCTAAACATAAATTTGGTCACAAGACATTTAGCATACCTCAAAAACTTAAAATATTTTCTTGCACGTCAACATACTTACTTGGCGTTGAGGGATTCGTTGGACTTCGATCGGGGCCGTCGCTGCTGCACATACTAACATGAAACTGCATACTTAACTTACATAGCTTAGACGCATCAATCATACTTACTTACAAGTTCATTCAATTCCTTAGGACGTTCTAAAATTCCCATGACTCGACCTCGTAAATCATTGTACTAAACCATGACGTCAAACCTCAAAACATACTATAAGATTTTCCCCAAAATATGAAGGACACGGACCCCGTGCCCAGGTCCGGCCCCGGGTCCGTGTAGGCTCGGTAAAATGTGTGAGAAGGAAAAGGGGAGGCACGGACCCCGTGCTAAGGTCCGGGTAAGGGTCCGTGTACTCACTGTAATGGCGGACCAAGGGAAAAACAAAGACACGGACCCCGTGCCAGGGTCCGTGCTCGGGTCCGTGTGCCTGCGGGACAAGCAAAGTTACGAAAATTCTGTACATGTTTTGTTTAACGCTCTCGACTCGATTGTACGGACCATGAATCAACACCACGAGACCATCTTAGGCTACTATATTGTTGACTCAAGCCTATACGATTGTCCCATCACACCCACATATCCCAAATAGCTCATCAAACTCATAAACGAAGCCTTTGACAGAAAAATGATTTACACGGCTACTCGTTCTCCCAAGGACCCAACGGCATGGAACGACACGTCAATAGCCATCCCAACAACACGCTAAACATACCTAGATGCAGCAACGATCACCCATCGATCCCCAACGAAGCCTGCAACAAATAAACTTCAATAACGCGTCAATACATAGTTTTCTGAAAAACGCAGTTTGAGCAGTCCCACGAAAAACGCCATAACTCACTCAATTTTTATCCAAATATTTCGAATTTACTGTCAAACCGAAGGTATCAAAAAGTTCTACAATTTTTATGTTGAAAGTTTTCTCAGATTCACGACCTAAAAGTCGCAGTATTTAAAAAGACATCAAAAACGAGTTTCAGATCTAAAATTGTTTTAAAACTGATCCAAATCGTTTTCTGCTCAAACGACGAACGTCACACATATATTTTTACGCATAAAACAACGCAACACATAATATGACATGATCGATGCAGAAAGAACAGATTATACGTGCCTTTGATGATAAACGTTACCGAAACGACGATACCGAAGCGGAGATGGCGCGAGGATTGATCCGGGACGAACTTGGCTCGATTTTCTTTGGAGGGAACCAACGAAATTTGCTGGAAATCTAAGGGAAAGGGGGCGGCTGCTTGAAGGAGTAAGAACCCTAGTTTTCTTTCAAATAAAATCTAAAGATGAGTGGTGTAGTGTGTGTTGTGTGTGTTACACGATTTGTAGTGTGTGTAGAATGTGTGTGTGTGTGAGTTAAGGGATAAAACGTGTATGTGTCTGTTTTACTTAGGGGGAAAGTTGTTAAATAAATGATTAACAACTTAATTAAAAGTTACTAAACCCCTAACTTTACAAAAGCCCTTAATAAAATACTCAAGAAAAAAATCTTTAAAGGTTAAAATTCTAAACTCCCATAATTAAAATAAATACACCCAATTTTATGAAATTCTCCTTGATTAAAAGAACACCCACAAAATGCTAATTTTAAAAGTTCCAAACTCTTAAATTACTAAATACATAAATAAGGCTTTAAAATGCTAAAACTAAATAAATTATTAAAAACGCCCCATCCTTAACTTAAAATAAAATATCGTCTTTTAAATTGCCAAAAATCGTCACCGGTCTTTTCCTCGTTCCCGCCTCGAATAATTGTCTGAAACATGAACTCGAAAAATATTTTAACGTGCATCAATTAAACCTAATATTAAAAAAATGCAAATTCTTAAATCGTGAACTAAACCCAACTCAATGAATTAAGCATACATTAAATCCATTTAATAAAATACATGTGGAATTTAATAACTTGCACGCACGTTGTTCATGTGGAACTCAAATTTTCGGGACGTTACATTATCTCCCGCTGAGTTAAAGTTCATCTCCCCCTGAATTAAATATGTTAGTGCATTGTTGTGATGTTGGTGTTGTTGACGTTGGTATTGTCAACATGAACCTAGAATATTTGAAGACATAAGAAGAAAAACCAAAAACTCATATAACTGGAATGCTAACAGAGGAATGCTAAAAAATGTTACACCCGCATTAAACCATCACACACAAAATAGCACTACAAACTACAGATCATCTTTATCTATTCTTGATCTTCAACTGTATCCTTGAGCTCGTACGTCTCATCAGCTCTAGCTTCAGCATTACCCATTTTCATTTCTATTTTTGGTTCGACTCCTTTTTTTTGGCCAGAATGTACGCCAACCTCTAAAATTAGTCTGTACTCAACAAATTGTTCTTCATAGTAGGCGATGAGTTCTTTGGCTTTTTGGATCTGCTACAGGCCAAAATCAATCTGAGCCTATAAATGAGATGTAGATAGCATGACAAATCCATCAGGGGTCGGAGTGGACGAAGATGTCGTGTTGCCAACATTTGGGGTAACACCGGTTGTAGACAAAGAAAGATCCAGTTTCCTGTTCCCTTTGAAGTAAGATGGAGCGATCTTGAGGGTTCTCTCATATCAGAGAGAGATTCATCAATGTCCTTGACGAATCCCTGAGATTCCAGAATCCCATAGATCAGGGATAGAAATGGCAACGTGGTTTATTTCAATCCACCCTCGGCGAATTGAAGAACGGTCTTGAACACCAGTTTCCCAAAATTGAATGGACCTCCCATACTGTTGGAACTTTTCAAATTCGTAATCTTGATTTTGATGTTAACAAAACTTGTTAATTTGTGTTACTAATAATCTACCTTAGTGTGCAGAAGCTAGTATCATTCACGAACTGTTTACATCGCAAGCTGAAGACCTAACTAATCGCACAATCTTAATCAGTCTAATTGTTACGTCAATTGAGCAATCCAGCTGATTGTCCAGTTGATAGGTGGTTCAGCAGGAGAACCTCAGAAGCCTGGCCAGCCGAAGGAGAGTTCAACTGATGAAGAAACGCAGCTGATCAGTTCAACTGAACAAGAGAGAAATCCGTTCAACTGACGAGTCAACTGATTTCATCAGCCCAACTGAAGATCAGTTCAGCTGACCAGTACGGAGCATCAGTCAGAATCTTTCAGTTGTAGATGAAGACAAACTTTTTCAGTGGATTCCAGCTGTGCGTGAAGGTACAAAGCCTTTTTCCAGTCAAAGGATAATAATGGACGTTGCATCAGAGCATTAAAGATAAAATGTTTCAGTAGGGCAGTCGGAAAGTCGAGACACAAAGTCCAAGAAACGAATTCAAGATGCAACAGATATAATAAATGAGTCTCACTGTACGATCAGTTTTTCCCTCCTATATAAAGAGAAGATCAGTGAAGACTCAACAGGAAGAACCATATAGAGAAACAAAAGCTTCAACGCAAACAAAAGAGAAAAGAAAGGGCACGCACATTGCACATCAGCTTTCAGAAGCAATCAGCCTAGAGGGACACTTTAACGTGTTATCTGCTTAGTTTAGAAGCTTATTTTCCCTCGGTGTGTGAGAACATTCTTGTTCATTTCTCACACACAAACACTATCATCCACTCAAATACAGTCTTGCACAAATACGTTAAACTTGTGTATGTAGTCTTTGACACATAGACGTTAAAGAAGTGTTGGCCGAAAGGTGCTGCCTTCAGTCGTAGCTAGAAGTTCAATTTAGGTAGTAGTGTAAGTCCTAGCTGAGTGGGTTTGTACAAAATTTTGTATAAATCAAAATCTTCTGGTGGATCCTACCCGAGGCGGTAGAAGAGGTGAATTAGGAGCAGTTGAAGTCTCCAAACATCCATAAACATATCTTGTGTATTTAACTGATTAACTGTTGTTTTCAAACTGTTTGGATCAGTTAGAGTATCCGTCAGTTCAGTTGTCACCATAACTAAACTGATGAAACTAATCTACCCTTTTTCGGTTATTCAGTTTACATGAGTTATAATGTTTTCAAATATAACAGTCTTCTTCACGAAGAATTAATTCGAGTTTCTTCCTCTTGGTTTTAAACAAAACTAGATTTAATTCATCGGTGTTAACATTCTTAGAACACGAACTATTGCAGCTCATTGGAGAATTTAGTGTTTGAAATGTCTTCAAAGGCACTAGCACACTCGTTCATTCAATTGGTATGAGAGCAGGTTGTTCTAAGAAGACCATTTGAAGAAAACTGTGTTTTTAAAAATTTACTGCTTTAAAATAGTGTTAAAAACTATTTAAAATTATTTCATACTATTTGAAAATTTATATGTCGCTCTTTAGCAAAGAGTTGAGAGGATTGATTTCGCAACTATCGTTGTAGCCACTTCTCTAGATTCTTGGCTTTGGGGTTTTAATCAGCCTGCAAGTGATTGAGAATCATCTGCAAAGATGCACAGCTAAATTACTCGTTGAACAAGTCTTCAATTGCAAGCCTATCAGGTCACCTGTTCTTCAGAAAAAACTCATCCATGCTGGGACGTTGGTTGATTAAATCACCAGCTGCATTCCAGTTTAGCCTAGTCAGAGTCTACTCGACCAGTTAGTCTGCAAAGAAGTCAATTTCATGCAGTTTAACTCGTTTCTCTAGCAAATTGAACTCACAACCGATGCAGCATTTCATACAGTCAAGCAACCAGTTGATGCTATATCCAGTCCTGTCGCATAAACCAACTGATAACTGATGTTGTTTAAAATATGCTACTGTTGTAGCAATTTTTCTTGTGCAACTGATGTATGTACTCAGATGTAAATACAATGAAATTTATAAACATCATGTTTGTTCAGCTGTGTTTCGTTGTGACTTAATGGATATTTCCAGATTTCTTGTATACATTGCTTGAATGATTATAAATTCTGAATGAATGATTAAATAAATATCTTTCAAATACGGGTCTTCATTCAGTCTCTGAGGGGGAGTTTTTCCTTTTACTCGAAATTATTTTCAATCAGTTTTAAAATTTAGTTGTTGAGAAAAATTCTTCCTTTTTCATCAACTGAAAAGTATTTTCTTAATTCTGTTTATCTCTCTTAAAATGTTTTCAATTGAGTTTTGGAGGAGTTTTTCTTTTTTGGTTTTCAAAACTTCTTTAAATTCAGTTATAAAAGGGGAGATTTTAACGATGTTTGAATGTACTAACCCTTGAACTGAATATATTGCTCTTAACTGCTCAAGTTTTTGTAATCATCAAAAAGGGGGAGATTGTTGGAACTTTTCAAGTTCGTAATCTTGATTTTGATGTTAACAAAACTTTTTAATTTGTGTTACTAATAATTTACCTTAGTGTGCAGAAGCTAGGATCATTCAAGATCAGTTTACATCTGATCGAGCAAAACTTGCACTGTGAAATCCTTAATAAAATATGGTTTTGTATGCTCAAAAATTAATCGCAAGTGCACGATGTCAAGTAATAGTATAATGTAAGTAAGTACGAGTATCGTTCCACTGGAGACTGTATTTGACAATTATTATTTTCAGTTATTAAATCTTTAGAAACGAAAATTGATTGGTTGTTTTATTACTACTATAATCAAATAAACATGCAAATAAAATGATTCAAGTATTGATTAATGAAATATAATGTCTAAAATGGTTGAGTAAAATTCAATAAGAAATGAATTTGTTGGGAATTTCGGTTCACCTACCCCTCGTTAATTAATTAATTCGTTCGATATTGATTTTATGCTTCCGACAGGATTTCCTATTCAATTGAACACACTCTCTCGAGCTATGCCAAACTAATTCTACTCAATGAAGTAATTAAATGTCTTTAATTATTTATCAAGAGTGAATTGCATGTCGATTTATGATATCCCCTAGTTTTCGACCCTCAGGGCTATGAATATCGGCGCGTATCCAATTTCATATATCTATGCAAATTGTAGATCCATGGATTATACTACTCGTTCCTATCACAAGTTATTCTCTCGAACTCACTTGCAATATAAAGACGTTGTTAAAGTTAGCTACGCTCTAACAACACGATAAACACAATAGTATAATCAAGAATAAATAAAAAATCGAGGTGTAAATTAATTATTTCAAAGTTTTGGGGGTAGGACCCCCTTTAATCCCAACAAATAATAACGGTTTAGCTATTAGAATTCATGATTAAAACTAAACAAAACAAAGTTCAAATGATAAAAACTAAATAAGAAATACTAGAGTTGACGAAAAACACGAAGAGCGATGCCCGGAAGTCTTCAAATCTTCAATCCAAGCGCAGAATTCTCTTCAACTTGTGGCGGCTGCGAAATATTATGTCTGAATGATCTAAAATCGTGCCTCCTCACCCTTCCATATTATCTACCTCCAGAAATAGGGCAAGGAATCGTGCAAAATATTTTCCAAAAATACAATCGCGCCCGGGCGGACATAGGTTTCCCCCCGGGCGGATGGTCTTCGCAGATTCAGCTTTTTAATTTTAATTTGACGCGCCAGGGCGGATATAAGTTTCCGCCCGGGCGGGTGGTCTTCGCAAATTTCATTTTTCCCACATTTTTGGCGCGCCCGGGCGGACATAAATGTGCGCCCGGGCGGAGGTCTCTCGAATTTCTCCCTTTTATCTTCAGTTTTGCACGAATCTCCTGCATTTTCGCCAACTAAACACATGAGTAACACGAAGATATAAATTATGCTAAAATCATACAAAATGCATGCAATCTAAATGGTAAATGCAACACAATGCGACATAACATGATATGAAAAACAAGTAAAATCCCCCTATATCAACCCCCCAATACTAACCTTTTGCTCGCCCTCGAGCAAAATAGGTGACAAGACAGAATGGAACATGACATAAATTAGCTCGACAGTGAATTCATAGTCATCAACTAGCCTCAGCGAAACTCAACATATTCCCTTGTCAATCAACACAAAAGCACAATTCTTCGCACTTCCCTTGGTCTAGACATCGTTTAAAATAAAGCCTGAACGTGTGTGTGTGTTGTTAGTCCTAGCATCACAAATGATAGAGGGATCCATTCTCAACCATTGTCAGAGATTTAAATCAGCCTGTTAGTGTAAATATCACTCTCCTTTATTCCTTTGCACTCAGTATCCATAAGAAACTTTTTTTTCCTTTTTTTTCTGAATAAAAGTACAATAATAAAAGGACTATATTAGAACTTTTCATTTCAGATTCAAATCCATGTGTTTTGCATTTTTCGCCAGACTTTAGCCAGGAATAGGATTTCATTCCTTTATTCGGCTCCCCCACACCTTACATCTCCATCTTTTTCTTTTTCTTCTTCTTTTTTTTTTTTCGATGCTGATAGATACCTCGATTCAAGAGAATGTCGTCAAGTTCAATTTACACCTTCAAACATCTTTGTTCCCCACTTTAGTTTTTAAATTTTCACCATCTTATCATGCATGCTTATAGTTCTAATATTTGTGCAAAGAGAGTTCAATGTTTTAAATAAAACTTTATGCCTTTACCATAGTATGTGCTAAAGGTGTGCGAATACACGACAGACAGGGCATGTCTCATCACTTCCTAATCATCATTGGCTAACAATGTACTACTCCAAACACTGTCGGCTGACACACAAACATATGCAAAACAACTAAAACTACATGCCAACGAACAATACGAACAAAGCACCAACATGACACAGACGACACAACACCCATCCACCCCCTAATACTAAAGTCGAGCATTGTCCCCAATGCAACAGACGATATAACAGAGACAGATAGTGCATTACAAAATAGATGCAATATGACTTAAGCATGCAACAGAAATAGAAATAAACGAAACTAAATAAACTAAACGAAACGAAATGCGATAAAGAAAAGAAGGGATAGAAGTGTCTCCCCTCTAACTGATCCTCCTCCTCGTGCGCCTCTGGGGGAACGATGCCAGCGTCCGGCTCTGGCGCATCGGCGTAATGAAAAAGGAACGGCGGCGGGAAAGCTGGCATGGGTGGTGGGAGAAGGGCTGGGTCGACACCGCTGTGGCTCAGGGATAGGCGGAGCATGGCGTCAGTGGCGGTCTGATAAGTGTGACTCAGAGCCTGCCACCGGAGCTGATGATCAGCAAATGCAGCAATTTCATCCATCCTCTCATGTAGAAGGCGACGTCTAGGTCGCGGAGCCGGTGGTGGAGGCTGCTCTGTTAGTGGATCAAAAGTCAAACTGTCCCAGATAGGGCCAAACTGAGGGAATGCCTTCCGCCGTACTGTGGTCTTCTGTAGCCAGCTGGCGTCATCGAGGGCCTTGGTCGGTGGCAGCCACTCATCGTCGTCCTGAAAAACCACCCCAGCGCTCGCACATAGTTCGGTGATAATATGAGGAAAGAATAACGCCTCATTTGGATTATGGATGCTCAATTGGATCTGTGAATGAATGATTTTTCCCACGTTGAGCGGCAAATGTGTGATCAATGCATATATCAACACTGCTCTTTCCCTCAGGACGTTACTCGTGTGCCCGACTGGCATCAATCGTGTGGCCAGAAAAGCATACCACATCGCAGCCGGGACTAACAGATATTTTTCAGCGAAACAGGTGTGCGAACCAGGTGTCTTCCATGGAGACCCCGGATAGCAGATGCGGCGCATCATCAACTCTAAATCGGGTTCTGCCGCCCATGCCGTATAATACGAATCGTCCACCGCTGGTGTCTCAAGTACCCTATTAATTTCTGTTGAGCTAAAATCCACCAATTTGCCTCTCACAAACGCCTTGCTGTCGCTCCGCTCAGCCGCATTGGCGTAAAATTCTCGCACGACTGGTGCCACTGCGGCTTGCGGTTGCGAATAAAATTTACCCCATCCTCTACTCGCAGTTTGTCTAATAATAAGAATATTCTGCTCAAGCTGGAAACCTCGCTCCCGAATCGGAGAGCGATGTATTTTGGCATGCTCATATCGTTTCCTAGCCGCAGTATTCACAAATAATTGGGAAGTATGAGATGACAAAGAAGAAGCACCATGACTTACCCACGCCTTTTTTGGTGCCATCGTTGACGATGATTTCTGAAGACAATAAGCCCGGAGTAGGAGGGTGTGGCGCCGAGAGAATGCTCGCCGGAAATCGGTGGCGGCGGCCGGAGGAGAGCAGCGGTGGCCTGAGAAATTGTAGAGGTGGCCTGAAAAAATCAGTTCTTGACTGGAAAAATCGCTTCTTGACGCTTGGGGAATGTGAAGAGACAAGATTGTACCTGAAATTTTGCACAAAAGGAGTGAATTGAGTGAGATTGAGAGAGGAGGGGCGAAAATTTGGAAGAGGGAGGCGAGGGTTTCGAATGGGGGAGAAAGGGATCTGTTCTTTTTTTTAAAAAAAGAAATCGCGATCCGCCCGGGCGAACATAAGTTTCCGCCTGGGCGGAAAACTCACTGCTTTAAAAATTTTTTTTCTGAAAAAAGGGCGCGCCCGGGCGGACTTAAATATCGCCCGGGCGGAAACTTCACGGCTTTCCCACTCTACTTTTTTTTTCTTTTTTTTCCTATATAAAATAATAAGAATACACACTAAAAATCGAATTAAATGCAAGATAAGGGAATGAGAGGTAGTTCTCAATTTATAGTCGAGAGCTGGACTGTCGGTCAGTTTCAGTTCGGATTATCTTGGAACCGGGTGATTCCAAGTTGTGGCTCAACTGTGCCACCCATGTAGTGCTTCAGGCGCTGGGCATTGACCGTCAATGTCCCATCCTTTCCATCTTTCAATTCTACAGCTCCCGATGGGTAAACTTTCGAAATCACGAATGGACCGGACCATCACGACTTCAATCTTCCGGGAAACAGTCGCAACCAGGAGTTGTAGAGCATGACATTTTCACCTTCTTGGAATTCCCTTTCGATGATTCGCCTGTCATGAGCCCTCTTTATCTTTTCTTTGTATGACAGTGCTAGATCATAGGCCAGATTTCGGAACTCTTCCAACTGATCTAATTGAAGTAAACGTTGTTCACCTGCATCAGTAAAATTAAAGTTTAGTGCTTTTGTGGCCCAGTATGCTCGATGCTCTAACTCTACAGGTAAATGACATGCTTTACCAAACAACAACCTATACGGTGTAGTGCCTATAGGTGTTTTAAAAGAAGTCCTATAAGCCCAAAGAGCATCATCTTACCTCATGGACCAGTCCTTCCGACTCACACCTACCACTTTCTCTAAAATTCGCTTGATCTCTCGGTTAGATACTTCCACTTGACCACTCGTTTGGGGGTGATATTTTAGAGATCTTATGTGTGACACCGTATTTGCTCAAGAGTTTTTCAAATAATTTGTTGCAAAAATGGGTGCCACCATCACTAATGATTGCTCTTGGTGTTCCAAATCTGTTAAAAATATTTTTTTTCAAAAATTTCAAGACCACCTGAGCATCATTAGTGGCATATGCTTCTACCTCTACCCACTTAGACACATAGTCAACCGCAACCAAAATATATTTTTTCGTGAATGAACTGGGAAACGGTCCCATAAAGTCTATCCCCCACACATCAAAAACCTCACACTCAATGATGTTATTCAATGGCATTTCATGACGGTTAGAGATGTTACCTGTCCGCTGGCATTTATCACAGGCTAGCACATAAGAACGAGCATCTTTAAAGAGGGTTGTCCAATAAAAGCCGCATTCAAGTACCTTAGATGCCGTCCTTGTTGGTCCAAAGTTACCACCTACCTCACGGTCATGGAAATGATTGAGAATTTGCCCAAACTCCTCCTCTGCAACACACCTTTCTATCATAGAGTCTGCACAAATCTTAAACAAAAACGGCTCTTCCCAAAAATAATATTTCACGTCAGAGAAGAATTTCTTTCGTTGGTGAAATGATAGATTTGGTGGTGGTGTGCCTGTGACAAGAAAGTTAGCAAAATTTGCATACCACGAACAATGTTTCATCTCAAACAATTGCTCGTCAGGAAACCAATCATTAATAGCCTGATCTACACAGTCATTACTAACAAGTTCCAGTCTAGACAAATGATCCGCCACCACATTCTCAACACCTTTCTTATCTTTTATTTCCAAATCATATTCTTGCAACAATAAGATCCATCGAAGTAGGCGTGGCTTTGCATCTTTTTTAGCGAGTAAATATTTCAGTGCCGAGTGATCTGTGTAAATAATGACTTTGGACAAAACAAGATATGCATGGAATTTGTCAAGCGCAAATACTACTGCAAGTAATTCCTTTTCAGTTGTCGCATAATTCAATTGAGCCTCATCTAAGGTCTTACTTGCGTAGTAAATTGTATGAAATACCTTGTTTTGCCGCTGTCCGAGCACAACTCCCACCGCAGTATCACTGGCATCGCACATGACCTCGAAGGATAGATCCCAATCTGGTGCCACCAAGACAGGAGCCGTCACCAAGTGCTCCTTCAAATTCTCGTATGCCTGTAAAAAATCAGTATTGAAATCAAAGGGCACATCTTTCATAAGTAAGGAAGATAGAGGTTTGGCAATTTTAGAAAAATCTTTGATAAAACGCCGATAAAAACCGGCATGGCCTAGAAAATTTCTAACTCCCTTAATGGATGCCGGAGGTGGTAAGTTCTTGATAACTTCAACTTTTGCCTTATCCACCTCCATTCCATGCCCTGATATCTTGTGCTCCAATACTATTCCTTCTTGTACCATAAAATGGCATTTTTCCCAATTCACCACCAAATTCGTCTCCTCACATCTCATCAATACCACCTTCAAATTCTGCAAACAGTCATCAAAAGAAGAGCCAAAAATCGAGAAGTCATCCATAAAAATTTCAAGCAAAGTTTCTATCATGTCATGAAATATAGCGGTCATGCATCGTTAAAAAGTGGCAGGGGCATTACACAAACCAAAGGGCATCCGTCTAAAAGTAAAAGTGCCATAAGGACAAGTGAAAGTGGTTTTCTCTTGGTCCTCAGGCGCAATCATAATTTGGTTATACCCTGAATACCCATCCAAAAAACAATAAAACTCATGACCCGCTAACCTCTCAAGCATTTGATCAATGAAGGGCAGTGGAAAGTGATCTTTACGGGTGGCATCATTTAATTTCCTATAATCAATGCACACACGCCATCCCGTAATTGTCCTAGTGGGTATTAATTCATTTTGTTCATTTCTGATCACAGTAATCCCACCTTTTTTCGGCACACATTGAACAGGACTTACCCATGCACTATCAGATATAGGATAGATAATACCTGCATCAAGGAGTTTGATAGTTTCTGCTTTTACTACCTCTTGCATCTTTGGATTTAATCTTCTTTGAGGTTGCACAAGAGGTGAGTACTTATCTTCCATCAAGATCTTGTGCATGCAGACTGATGGATTGATTCCTTTGATATCCGCCACCTTCCACGCAAAAGCACTCGTGTGTGCTTTCAAAACTTCCAACAGTTTGTCCTCCATCACATTTGTCAAAGCAGCAGAAATTATGACAGGTAAAGTGTTATGCTCACCTAGGTATATGTACTTTAGGTGTGGAGGCAATGGTTTTAGCTCAAGCATCGGTGGCTCCTCCAGGCTTGACTTCTGTGGGATCAAGTCTCTTCGATCTCCCAAGTCCTCTAATCTCATCCTTATTTGCCTCTTCCATGGTTGGTTGGCATTGAGGTATGCCACTATTTCGACTTTCTCTTCGTCCAAGTCATCTTCTCTCTGTTCAGTAGTGAGAGTGGCTTCCAAAGGATCTCTAGTAGCACCCTGCATATATTTGGACACAAGAGCATCAAAAGCATCAATTCTATAACAACTATCAGAATGCAGTGTGTGCTTAAGTGCATTAAAAACATCAAAAGTAATCTCTTCCTCGCACACTCTCAATCTCAACTTCCCTTCTTGAACATCAATCAGGGCTTTGCCAGTCGCAAGGAATGGTCTCCCAAGAATCAACGGCATCTCTATGTCTTCCTCCATGTCAAGTACCACAAAGTCCGCAGGGAAAATAACTTTGTCCACTTTCACTAGCACATCCTCAATCACTCCGCGGGGATACTTGATAGATCTGTCAGCTAGTTGTAAAGACATCCTCGTTGGCTTAGGTTCTCCCAATCCAAGTTTCCTAAACACAGAAAAAGGCATCAGGTTAATACTTGCACCAAGATCACATAACGCTTTATGAAAAAAAAACATCTCCAATCGTGCAAGGAATAGAAAAACTCTCTGGATCCTTAAGTTTCTGTGGGATCTTGTTTTGCACCAAAGCAGAGCAATTTTAAGTAAGATTCACCGTCATGTGATCCTCCAACTTTCTCTTGTTTGCTAAGATGTCTTTTAAAAATTTAGCGTAACTCGGCATTTGCATCAAAGCATCGGCAAAAGGAATATTAATATGCAATTTTTTAAATATCTCAAGAAACTTACCGAATTGTGCATCTAGTTTGGCCTTTTTTAATGCTGCAGCAAAAGGAGGAGGTATAACAATTTTAGGTTGTGCAGTGGGTGCTGGTGTAGAGTTAGAAGACTTACCTTTGGATGTTTCAGAATGCTCATCCAATTTTTGAGTTTTCTCTTTTTCTCTTGACTCTAAAACTTTCCCACTCTTCAACTTGATGGCCTTCACTTGCTCTTTTGGATTTGTCTCTGTGTTGCTTGGCAAGGTGCCCGGCTCTCTACTTGCTATCATCTTGGCCAACTGTCCAATTTGATTCTCGAGACCTTTTATCGATGCATCTTGGTTTTGAAGTCTAATTTCAGTGGATGAAATAAACTTAGACATCATTTGCTCCAGGTTGGACTTCTCTTCTCTAGGAGGATTAGATCTATACATTGGTTGTTTCCCATATGGTTGTCCTCCTTACGGTCGACTCTGACTGTTTTGACCGCCCCATGAGAAGTTGGGATGTTGCCTCCATCCAGGGTTATATGTGTTTGAATATGGATCATTCCTTGGACGGTTGTGGACTCCCACTTGATTCACCGGTGCCTCATTTTGCACATAAAATGGATATTCATCTTGACAGTCCTTCACAAAATGTTTACCTCCACACTTTTCACAGAATATCTCTTGAAGACGCATAGTTGTGCCACCCATGTTCAAGCCATTTAGTTTCCTGTTCAAAACATCAAGTTGTGCAGTAATAGCAGAAAGGTCAGTTACCTGGTGAACACCTGCTCTTCTCCGCTGGTTGTTCCTTTCAGATTGAGGATGATAACTGCTAGCAACCATCTCTTCTAACAGCTCATATCCCTCTTCAGCAGTTTTCCTCAGTAGGTTTCCACACGCAGCAACATCTATCACAGTACGATTAGGAGTAAGCAAGCCATAGTAAAAGGTTTGAACGACTAACCCAAGTGGCAGTTCGTGATGAGGGCATCTTCGCAATAGATCTTTGAAGCGCTCCCATGCCTCATATAAAGACTCCTGATCGAATTGAGCAAATGTGGTGATGTCTGCCCGCAGCTTCATGGTCTTAGATGGAGGAAAGTATTTAATTAAAAACGCTTTCGCCATGTCCTCCCATGTCATGATTGAACCTATAGGCAAACAATTCAACCATGCTTTAGCTTTATCACGTAGAGAGAAAGGAAATAAACGCAACCTAACAGCGTCATCAGAAACTCCATTAAATTTAAAAGTGTCGCAAATTTCAAGAAAATCTGCGATGTGCGTGTTTGGGTCATCTACTGCAGATCCTCCAAACTGGACTGTGTTTTGAATCATCTGAATTATCGCTGGTTTGATTTCGAAGTGGTTTGCTCGCACAATAGGCCTCACAATGCTAGGGCGTGCACCATCCAAAGAAGGCTGGGCATAATCTAGCATTGGTATGCGGCGTGGCATCTCAACATGTCTATCTTCACGATGTTCCTTCTCACGATCGTTCTCGTGCCTCTCCATCAGTTCTTTCAGTCTTTGCTGCTGTCTTCTCCTGCGGAAAGTTCTTTCAATTTCAGGGTCGAACTGCTCAAGCTCTACGTCAAGTGACTTTGGCATGCACTGGACGAGATATCTGTAACAGAATATGGAGTGTTAATTTAATAAAAATGAAACAATGCTAAAAAAAATAACTAAAAATAAAATTGTGAATTAACAGTCCCGGCAACGGCACCAAAAACTTGATCGAGCAAAACTTGCACTGTGAAATCCTTAATAAAATATGGTTTTGTATGCTCAAAAATTAATCGCAAGTGCACAATGTCAAGTAATAGTATAATGTAAGTAAGTACGAGTATCGTTCCACTGGAGACTGTATTTGACAATTATTATTTTCAGTTATTAAATCTTTAGAAACGAAAATTGATTGGTTGTTTATTTACTACTATAATCAAATAAACATGCAAATAAAATGATTCAAGTATTGATTAATGAAATATAATGTCTAAAATGGTTGAGTAAAATTCAATAAGAAATGAATTTGTTGGGAATTTCGGTTCACCTACCCCTCGTTAATTAATTAATTCGTTCGATATTGATTTTATGCTTCCGACAGGATTTCCTATTTAATTGAACACACTCTCTCGAGCTATGCCAAACTAATTCTACTCAATGAAGTAATTAAATGTCTTTAATTATTTATCAAGAGTGAATTGCATGTCGATTTATGATATCCCCTAGTTTTCGACCCTCAGGGCTATGAATATCGGCGCGTATCCAATTTCATATATCTATGCAAATTGTAGATCCACGGATTATACTACTCGTTCCTATCACAAGTTATTCTCTCGAACTCAGTCGCAATATAAAGACGTTGTTAAAGTTAGCTACGCTCTAACAACACGATAAACACAATAGTATAATCAAGAATAAATCAGAAATCGAGGGTAAATTAATTATATCAAAGTTTTGGCGGTAGGATCCCCTTTAATCCCAACAAATAATAACGGTTTAGCTACTAGAATTCATGATTAAAACTAAACAAAACAAAGTTCAAATGATAAAAACTAAATAAGAAATACTAGAGTTGACGAAAAACACGAAGAGCGATGCCCGGAAGTCTTTAAATCTTCAATCCAAGCGCAGAATTCTCTCCAACTTGTGGCGGCTGCGAAATATTATGTCTGAATGATCTAAAATCGTGCCTCCTCACCCTTCCATATCATCTACCTCCAGAAAATAGGGCAAGGAATCGCGCAAAATATTTTCCAAAAATACAATCGCGCCCGGGCGGACATAGGTTTCATCCCGGGCGGATGGTCTTCGCAGATTCAGCTTTTTAATTTTAATTTGACGCGCCCGGGCGGATGTAAGTTTTCGCCCGGGCGGGTGGACTTCGCAAATTTCATTTTTCCCACATCTTTGGCGCGCTTGGGCGGATATAAGTGTCCGCCCGGGCGGATGATTCTCGCAAAAAATATTTTTTCTCACGCCTTGGATGCGCCCGGGCAGACATAAATGTGCGCCCGGGCGGAGGTCTCTCGAATTTCTCCCTTTGATCTTCAGTTTTGCACGAATCTCCTACATTTTTGCCAACTAAACACATGAGTAACACGAAGATATAAATTATGCTAAAATCATACAAAATGCATGCAATCTAAATGGTAAATGCAACACAATGCGACATAACATGATATGAAAAACAAGTAAAATCCCCCTATATCAACATCGCAAGCTGAAGACCTGACTGATCGCACAATCTGAATCAGTCTAACTGTTACGTCAATTGAGCAGTCCAACTGATTGTCCAGTTGTTAGGTGGTTTAGCAAGAGAACCTCAGAAGTCTGGCCAGCCAAAGGAGTGTTCAACTGATGAAGAAACCTAGCGGATCAATTCAACTGAACGAGATTGAACTCAATTCAACTGACGAGTCAACTGATTTCATCAGTCTAACTGAAGATCAGTTCATCTGACCAGTTTGGAACATCAGTCAGAATCTTTCAGTTGTAGATGAAGACAAACTCTTTCAGTGGATTCCAGCTGTGCGTGACGGTACAAAGCCTTTCTCCAGTCAAAGGACAATAATGGACGTTGCATCAGAGCATTAAAGACAAAATGTTTCAGAAGGGCAGTCGGAAAGTCGAGACACAAAGTCCGATAAATGAATTCAAGATGCAACAGATACAATAAATGAGTCTCACTGTACGATCAGTTTTTCCCACCTATATAAAGAAAAGATTTGTAACGCCCCAAATTTGACGACTGTCCTCACTGTATCAAGACGAATCTTTCTAGCGTGCTTATGTCCTCACTCACACGCACCTTGGGAAACTTCCCACGAGGTCACCCAACCCAAAATTACCCCAAGTCAAGCACGCTTAACTTTGGAGTTCTTATGTGATGAACTACCGAAAAGAAGATGCACCTTCGTGATATGAGTAGTATAAATCAAATCTTTTAAGCCCTTTTCAACTGTACAGTCCATTACATTTAACAGTCTTGGAATCCCTCTCATTCCGATGTGGGATCGGTTCATTCATGTTCCCTCCACCTAGAAGCCTGCCAAGAGCCGCTCATTGTCCGTGCAACCTCATGGCACTGGCGATCACCCCCCGCCCTCTTCGGCCCCGAGCCTCAAAAGATCAGTGAAGACTCAACAGGAAGAACCATATAGAGAAACAAAAGCTTCAACGCAAACAAGAGAGAAAAGAAAGGGCTTGCACATCAGCTTTCAGAAGCAATCTGCCCAAAGGGACACTTTAACGTGTTATCTGCTTAGTTTAGAAGCTTATTTTCCCTCAGTGTGTGAGAACATCCTTGTTCAGTTCTCACACACAAACACTCTCAACCACTCAAATACACTCTTGCAAAGACGTTAAACTTGTGTATGTAGTCTTTGACACATAGACGTTAAAGAAGTGTTGGCTGGAAGGTGATGCCTTCATTCGTAGCTAGGAGTTTAGTTTAGGCAGTAGTGTAAGACCTAGCTGAGTGGATTTGTAAAAAATGTTGTATAAATCAAAGTCTTCTAGTGGATCCTACCCGAGGTGGTAGAAGGGGTGAATTAGGAGCAGTTGAAGTCTCCGAACATCCATAAATATATCTTGTGCATTTAACTGATTAACTGTTGTTTTCAAACTGTTTGGTTCAGTTAAAGTGTCTGTCAGTTCAGTTGTCACCATAACTGAACTGATGAATGCAAAACTAATATACCCTTCTTCGGTTATTCAGTTTACATGAGTTAAAATGTTTTACAATATAACAGTCTTCTTCACGAAGAATTACTTCGAGTTTCTTCCACTTGGTTTTATACCAAACTCGATTTAATTCATCGGTGTTAACATTATTAGAACACGAGCTATTGCAGCTCATTGGAGAATTTAGTGTTTGAAATGTCTTCAAAGGCACTAGCACACTCGTTCCTTCAATTGGTATCAAAGCCAAGGTCACGGGTTTGATTCTTATTGATTGCAAGGAGTGCAATTATTGGGAGGGAGATTGTTGCGTGCAATAATTTTTCCTGCTTGGTGGAGCGATCGAACCGTGGTGCTTGAGCTACTGTGCGATTTAAAATATTTGAGTTGCACTATTAGCACTAGCTATAGCTTTTGGTAAAGCGGCACGCACTCGGTCCTACACATAACAATAGTAAATAAGACAAGGGCTTGTGTCTTGGTAACCACAGTTGTATTGGAGGAGGGACCACAGGTACGGATAAACTCTTATGTAGGACAGAATAGAAGGAGGTCAGACTCGCTGCAGAGAGACGCTTTGGGCGACTTGGGAATTGTGTGATCAGCCCACCCATGAGACCCATGAGAACAGAGGTGATGTCATTAATGTCTGCGGTGACCTCATCCTCCTCATCATATGGGGTATTATAGAAGGCATTGATCACATTAGGAGAGAAATTGAAAATATTATCTCGTAGAAAAACTCTCCCAAATTTGGCTGATCAATCATCTCCTATGCTTGAGATGAGATTGCAGTAGAACTCAGGAACTAGTCTTCTAGAGTATGGGATCGCAGTGCTAACCGTAGAAAACATCCCTCGATTTTTGAAAAAGGTCGTCAAATTCTGTTGACCATAAGCCTTCATATCAATATTACTCTCTTCAATAAATTCTCTATTCACATAGAGAGGCCATAAGGCTAAAATAGCTTCATAGTAGAACCTCTTAGAGAAGGAATGACTCACATCATAGTCCACAGAGTCAATATTGTCATCAGTATTGACAACATTGGACTCAACATCAACAGCAGCACTAGCACCATCATCACTGGATTCATCTTCATTTCCAAAACTTTCTTCAGACTTATCATCATGTTCTTCTGTCTCGAAGTCTGATTCAGATGAGAAACTGTCAGATGATTCTGGTTGATTGTCCTCAAACTCTCGCAGCATCTCCTCATTAGGTTCGTTGTCATCAGAGGAGACTTTCTTCTCTGCTTTTTCCTCTTTTAGGCAAGAAAGGAACTTAGCCAGTGATTGTTCACCATCAGAGGAGTAACTAGGATCATTAGGACAAGAAACATCCTTTGGCTCAGCAGTGGGCGGTGATTGAACAGCAGGAGAGGAAATTTATGTGCTCTTTACTACAACAGTAGGTCTTGGTCTTGCGATCAATTTGAAATCTTCATCATATGAGTAATCTCTAGATGAGAAAGCAGGATCCAGAAGATTTGAAGTGGATGAGGTGGCTCGAAATTTCTTGAATGGCATAGAATCAGGGTCATACCCTGCCTGCCTCTTTGAAAGTCTGGGTTTGGAGTAACAGAGAAAGCCGGTTTAACTCTTTGAAATTTGGTGGATTATCAACATCAATCTCGTTTCCCGGTTCGCTTGGAGCGATGATTTCAAGAGGAATCTAGTCTTCTGAAACCGCAACAATCTGCAGTCAACTGTCAAAAAGGTGTTCTGCAGGTGGTGTTGTCACACAGGGTGGAACACCTTGACTGGCATCCATTTTGATTCGAATTTCCTGAGGGTCGTAACTGGTTCCAGCAATATGAGAAATCTAAGAAAAAATCATGAATAATACCAACAATTACACACGGTATTGCACTGATAAATCACTGAGAGCAAAAAAGATTTGACAGTACAAGTAAGAGCAATTAACAGTGGTGTATTAGGGATTCAATGGTAACAACCCATATATACTCTTACTCTAATGGTAAAAATAAATAAATCACACCGATTTAATTCTTCAGTTCCGAACAATCAGCACTGCAGTAGTAATAATTTTTCGGAACAGACTCGGCTCATCCAACGGTAAATTAGATTGCAATTTTAATCTTAGATGTTAATCCAGTTGTAACGCCACATCGAACACAGCCCATTGATTTATACAAAACCACATAAATTGAAAATCAAAAAATCAAGGTTTCTTCAAATGTTGTGGATTGAAAGTTGATACTTCACTAACTATGATTAGTTCACGAAAAAAAAATCAAGATGCATGTCCTAATTATGTCTAAAATATGATGAAATGCTATAGAAATCAGGCAGTGAACAATTTCTTGCGTGTCTGAACTTGGTGTTGGCAACACTTCTTGGCAATACCTCGGAATTTGAGTCAATAGTCCATAAAATTTCTATTGAATTAGTAATGGCAGCTCCCACACTAGAAGAACAGTCTTCTATGGACTCCTCTAGGTAGCTTTTTCCATCACTTTTATGACTTAGAAGTGGTAGCTCCCACACTAGAAGAATGATCTTCAATGGACTCCTCTAGGTAGCTTTTTCATTTTCTTCTAAGCTATATAGTTATTCTCATTTTTTCCATTTTTCTCCTTTTTGTTCACATTTTCCAAGTCATTTTTCACATTGGACAAGATCAAGATTTCCATGAACATCCTCAACTACTTGATGGCTTGGATCATTTTTCACATTGGACAAGCTCATGATTTCCATGAACATCCTCAACTACTTGATGGCTTGGATTGAGCATAAATCACTCTTCAATATTTGATTGAAAGTTTGACACTTTGTAGAGAGTACATTTCAGAAATTGTCGTCACTGTTCAAACTTTACACAAAAACAGGATGAATGTGAATATGCAATATGTCTAGCATCCTATCAAAGATCATGCATGCTTGGTGTTGTCACAGGTGTTGTAACACCACAACAACACACATGAGTGATCATTGTGCACACAAGCTGAGAGACTTTTGGAGGTTGGAAAATCTCTCAAAATCGAAGAGTTTTGTGAATATATCAGCTAGGTGGTTCTCAGTTCCAACAAAATCCGTCCAAATTATACATTTTTCAACCAAATATCAAATAAAGTAGTGACTTATGTCAATGCGTTTTTTTTTTTTTTTGACGCTGTTGAAATGGATTTTTAGAAATATCAATGACACTAGAATTGTCACAATATATGATCATGGTATCATTGTGAAAGTCATAGTCCTCAATCATTTGGTTCATCCACACAAGTTGTGAGCAACAACTACTAGCTGCCACATATTCAAACTCAGCAGTGGATAGGGACACACAATTTGCTTCCTATTGTACCATGACACCAGATTGTTTCCTAAGGAAAAAAAACCTCATGTTGTACTCTTCCTAACATCTAGGTCACTAGCTCAGTCAACATCAGAAAATCCTACAAAATTTGTGTTGGTCTCTTGCGTGTACCATAATCCTAAATCAAGTGTATTTGATATGTATTGTAGAATACGTTAACTTTTAAATGTGATATTTTAGAATTTGCTTGGTTCCTGACACACAGACAGACACTGAACTTGATGTCGGGGCGACTAACAATTAGATATAAAATACTACCAATGATGTTGCGGTAGAGTGTGTTGTCAACACCGTCGGCAACATCGTCGGCAACATCGTCTCTGGACAGTTTCTCACTAGACCCCATGGGAGTTCTTATGTATGGAATTTTCATTTGAAAATTTCTTTATCAACTTCTTCGCATACTAGGATTGACACAAAAATATACCATCATGTAGTTGTTTGATTTTCAATCCAAGGAAGAAATTCAACTCTCCTACCATGCTCATATCAAATTGCGATGACATGCATTCAACAAAGTTATCAACAACTTTCTATGATGAAACACCAAAGATAACATCATAAACTTGACAAATCAAAATAGCATTCTTCAATTTTTGAATAAAAAGAGTTTTATCAACTTCACCTCGTTTAAAGCCCAAGTTTATCAAATAATCAGTCAACCTACCATACCATGCTCGTGGAGCGTGTTTCAGTCCATAGAGTGTCTTCTTCAACTTATGAACATGGTCCATGTGATATGGATCTTCAAATCCTTTAGGTTGACTTACATAGGCTTCCTCATTTAAAATAACATTTAAAAACGCACTCTTTACGTCCATTTTGTTGGAACATTTCATGTTGGCAATCTTGATTTTTATTTTAACAAAACTTGTTGTTTTGTTTCTAGCCAATTTACCTAAGTGTGCAGAAAGCTAAAACTAATCAGGCTTCGAACTGATCAGTTACCGAGCCAAAACTAAAGCTATCGAGACGCAAACTGAAAGGGTCAACTGATTGCCCAAACTAAACCAGTCCAAATGAAATACCAAATACCAGTTCAACTGATTGTTCAGCTGATAAGTAGTTCAGAAGAAGACCTTCAGAAGCCTGAGCAGCTGATGAAGAGCCCAGCTGACAAGTTCAACTAAATCAGTGAAATCAGTTCAGCTGACGAGCCAACCGATTTCACCAAACCAGCTCCAGACCAGTTCAGAGCATGAGTTAGGAGCCGATCAATTTTCAGAACAATACAAGCTTATCTAAGTGGAATCTAGCTTTGCACAAGGGTATAAATGAAATTGTCCAATCAAAGGACAATAATGAACATTGCAGCAGAGCTTAAAGTCGAGACGTTCCAGAATGGCTGCAGAAAAGACAAGACACAAGTTTTGAGGAACGGATTCAAATTGCAACGAACATATTTGATGAGTCTTGATATACGGTTACACTGCCCCTATATATATACAAGATCAAGACCATCAACAAAACAACAAGTGAGAACATAATAGCAAGAGAGAAAAATAAGTGTGTGGAAAAATATAGGGAACACTCAACTCATATCAGCTTACAAGAAGCAACCAGCCCAAATTTGAGGGAACACTTCAAAGTGTTATCAGCTTAGATTAGATGCACAATTCCCTAAGTGTTTGAGAACACTTTCGTGTTATATTCGTAGATCGGCTCTCATACACGCACACACAATCACTCGAAAATACAAAGAGTTAAGCTTATTCAATAAATGAGTGAGTCTTGCACAAAGGCATTAAACCTGTGTATGTATTCTTTAACATATAGATGTTAAAGAAGTGTTGGCTAGAAGGTGTTGCCTTTAGCCTAGGCCAAGAGTTCAGTTAGGCAGTAGTGTAAGTCTTAAGCTGAGTGGGTTTGTACAAGGTGTTGTATAAATCAAAGTCTTCTAGTGGAACCTACCCGAGGTGGTAGAAGGGGTGATGTAGGAGCAGTTTAAGTATCCAAACATCCATAAACATATCTTGTGTTCCTAACTGTTTAACTATTGCTTTAAAACTGATTTGATCAGTTCAGCTGATATCAGTTCAGTTCTCACCATAACTGAACTGGTATAAGCTTGAACTGATCCCCATTATTTTAGTTATATAGTTTACACAAGCTAAAAGCTTTAAACTAATCAGCTTTCTTAACGAAGGATTACTTCGAGTATTTTCCACTTGGTTTAAACCAAACTCGATTTCATTCATCGGTATTTACATTCTTAGAACACGAGCTATTGCAGCTCATTGAAAATATTGTGTTTGAAGCACTTCGTGGGTGCCTAGAGCCGTTCCCATCAATTGGTATCAGAGTAGGATGTTCTAAGAAGAACATTTGAAAACTGATATTTTAAAATATGTTTCAAAATGATCGTTAAAATGACATTCATAATCCCTTTAAAATTTTTATATGTGTTTGCTGTGGGAAGAGAGAAGATTTTTGGATCCAGATACTAAAATTGTAACCACTTCTCTCGACTCTGTATCTTGTTGTTTTAGCAGCTTGCAGGGTTTTGAGTCCAAAATCACAGCAGAATAACTAAACTGATCAGCAGATAAGATTTCAGTTGCCAACCTACCAGTTCAGCTGATCAACAGGAAAAACCCAACCACCAGCTGAAATGTTGGATGATTAGGAGCTTAATCATCAGCAGTGTACCGCCGCTTCATTGCCATATCAGATCAAAGTATATGATCAATGTGGTTCAGCATCAGTTGAGTCCAGTTTGCATCAGCTAAACCAGTTAGCCAGCACAAAGATCAAGTCCAAGGCAATTAGCTATTCTTCTTGCAAAGAAACTCAAGATCGATGCAGTATTTCAAGCGTTCAAGGCAACCAGTTATTATTATATCTGGTTCTATTATGTATAAACTGACTGATATTTGATGTTGTTTAAAATTTGATATTGTAGTAGAAATTTCCCTTACATATGTCGGTGTGCTTAAATGTATGATATAAGGGACGTATATTTGATTAAATAACATCATGTTTATCCAGTTAGTTTCCATTTAACTGTACTGCTATCTTAATATTTGTTGCCTAGATTGCTTGAATGTTAAAATATGCTAAAACTTCTTTTTAAATCATGTAAATGAATATATTTTTAAAGGGGGGTTTTTAATTCAGTTCTTGAGGGGGAATTTTTAATTGTTTTTAAAATTTTATCCCTCGAACTGAAAATTTCTTTTTATTTGTTTAAATGTTTTAAATATTTTTGATTCTCACAAAGGGGGAGAATTATTAAATGTTTAAATGTTTTATTTTTAAAATCGTTTTATTTTAACAAGTTTTGTGATCATCAAAAAAGGGTAGATTGTTGGGACATTTCATGTTCGCAATCTTGATTTTGATGTTAACAAACTTGTTGTTTTGTTTCTGTAACGTCCAAAAGCCAACCTACGTAAACCACATGCATGCAAACGATTTAAATTGCTTACTTGCTTTGTTTAATTGATTTTAAATTCTTACATGATGCATATTATATGAGTAAGGGTCTAATTGCATGATTTTAAGAAAACTGTAGAGTTTTCCCGAATATTCGATAATAGGCAGGGGAAAGGAGAACGGGGATGAACAACATAAAATAAATATTTTTCAATAAATATTCCAAGACTTATTAATATGAATAAATTTTTCTAAAAATAGTAGAGTTCAAATTATTATACGAGACGGGCTTTTTTTTTTTTATCTCGGAAGCCGGTTTTGGGCAAACGAGAGATTTTTAAAAAATCAAAAGTATTAATTTTGAAAACTAATTTTTATACTTTTATTTTTCAATTAAATAGGTGTTATTGAACCTAATTTACCTAAGATTAGTCGGCCTAATTGCTCCTAAACACAAAGTCCCAAAACATAAACCCATTAACATGCAAATTTTAAATCTATAAAATAGAAATCATCCTGTTTTTGTAACGTACCATATTTTTAAACATACTTAAAATTTGCGGAAAATAAAAAAAAATCTTAAATAAGTAATTCTCCTCCAAAATGACATAAAAATAAAATGCTAGAACAAATATTTGAAATGTAAACAAACTTGCAATTAGTACTTGTTTAAAACAACATAAAGTAATTTCAATAAAAATTAGAGTAAACAATTTTATCATGCATAAAACTCTTGAAACTGAAGCGGTCCTCGGGTTAGGCCTCCACACAGTCCGAGCCATCTCACTGGTCTCCACCTCTTGTCTCCTTAAACTTGTTAAATCATACTGAAATTAAAGACGGTTGAATAGTGTATGATTTTAACGAAGTAGAGAAGATTATGGTTATGTTATTTTGAATTATTCCTAATTTATTGTAATTAGGGATTTTAATTGTTGAATTGGAATGGGTGAATTGTTTGTCGATTGTTATTAATTCTGATTATATATTAGGAGTCTACGAAGTATAGGCTACATGTTGATATAAAATTTTCATAGTTTAACAGATGTTGTAAAATAGCCTATTATTTGAAGTTAATTGAGTATGGTGTATTTGATGGTAGTATTGTGAATTAAATACACCGGAATATTAAATTGCAGAACGATAAAAATTTATAATCGAGTTTTATATTTTGTTGCATTAATTGTTGTTGGGCTATTTGATGTTATATATTGAGGCTGTTATGATTGTGTTGATATGGTGATAATGATTTGATAATTGTTGTTGAATTATTTAGATACATCACAAGCCTTGTGATCAAATAAATAGTCAAATTTTATATATACTCGATTATCAGGTACATGTTGACGTACGAACATATGTTGTTATTGATAAATACTATTGCGTTGAACGATGATAAATCACTGTAATTGGGTGATTTGATATTATATATGTTGTTCATTATTGTTGTCGTTGTTGGGAGACGTCACGTTGATGTTGTTCGTTCAACGATATTGTTGTCGCCGGAGTTGGGGTGCGACGTATCGTTTTAAAGTAGCACATACATATTTAAACTTTGAACATATTTACATAAACATAGACTTTGCATCAATTCAAAAAAAAAATCATAAACGTGCTTGCATCGTACATACTTAAACATTCATAATCATCATCATTTTGCGTAGAGATATGTTTCAAAGAGAGTGGCCCATACATATTGCGCCTGATCAGACTAAATCACAGTACTGGGCTGGTAGGGATGTCCACTACCACATGCATAAGATCCTCGGTCTTACTTTACCGGGTGAATTGGTCCTTGGTCATACTTTACCGCTTTCCAATCCTGATCAAAACCCGGTCATACTTTACCAGGGTGGAAAGGCTCTCGGACGCTTTCTCCAGCTTCCAAACACGTTCATAATTGGTCACAAGACAATTCGCATACCTCAAAACATAAAACATTTTATTTTCACGTTGAACATACTAATACATTATGCATGCCTACCCAAGACAAAAAAATTTACTTTTTTTCCCCAAAAAGCTTCGCGCTCGGGCGGTAAAATCTTAGCTCTCGTGCGCCGCCCACTCAGTTAGGCTCGAAAATCCTAAAAAAAAATCACATTTTTACACAGTTCGAGCAGTCACACAAAAATGATCATAACTCACTCGTTCCTTGTCTGAAAATTACAAATTTACAGTCAAATCGTAGATATCGAAAAGTATTACATTATATTTGCTGAAAGTTTTCCAGAAAACCGACCAAAATTCGCAGGATTTGAAATGACAGCAGATACGGTTTTTGAGATCTAAAAATCATTTCAAACATTTTTGCTCAAATTTTGCATAACATAAACGGATTTTTACACACAATATACATCAAAATATTTACTATGACAAGATCGATGCGAAAAATTAAACAATATACATGCCTTTGCATCTAAACGCTCGAAGATAATAAATATCGACACGGTGGATTACGGGAGATGGCCGGGAGACGCTTGCTACACAATTCTTGCTAGAAATGGGACGTAAATCTCCAGAAATTTTGCAAAGGAAAGGGGTTGAGATGATGGCTGCTGAAAGAGGCTCAAGAACCCGACTTTTCTCTTCAAAAGAGAGAACACAAAAATGTGTGTGTGAGTGTGTGTGTGTGTGGCGTGTAAGAGAGTGTGTGTGTGTGTGTAGAAATTAGGGAGATAATTAGAGGATAATTAGATTAATTAAAAATACTAATAACTAATTAGCACCCCTAATTTAAATAAAATACACATGCTAAACTTTCAAGATTTAAAAATATTTCTCAACTAACTAGAAAAACTTAAAATCTTAAACTCACCTAATAAATTAAATTAGGTTTTTAAAAGGCTTAAAATTTCATAAATCATTTAAATATCAATTTCCTAGACTTGAAATAAAATACCACATTTTCATAAATCGTCTAAAACGTCATCGGTCTCTTTTCTTGGTCCCGCATCGAATATTCGCCTGAAACATAAAACTCAAGAAAACATTTTAACGTGAATCAAATAAACATTTAATAATTTAAAATAATGAAAATCATAAATTATGCATCGTTAAAGGCATTTTAAAATTAAATAAGTAATTTAAAAAAATTAATAAATGCACGGGTTTACGTGTACTGATTTTGGGCTCTACAATTTCTCCCCCACTTAAATAAATTTTGTCCTCGAAATTAAATCTTACCAAACAATTCCGGGTAGCGACTTCTCATCTCTGCTTCGGCATCTCAAGTGGCCTCCTCCACGGATTGATTCAGCAACTGGACGTTGACCAAATTGGTCATTTTGTTCCGAAGTCTCCGCTCCTGCCTGTCTAGAATTCAGACAGGTCTTTCTTCATATGACAGATCTGCAGCAATTTGCAACATCTCATATGTAACGCCCCAGATTCGACGACTGTAATCATTGTATCAAGACAGGTCTTTCCAGCGTGCTTATGTCCTCACTCACACTCACCATAGGAAACTTCTCAGGAGGTCACCCATCCCAAAATTTCCCCAAGTCAAGCACGCTTATCTTTGGAGTTCTTATGTGATGAGCTACCGAAAAGAAGATGCACCTTCTTGATATGAGTATTACCAATCAAATCTTTTAATCCCTCTTCAACTGTACAGTCCATTACATTGAACAGTCTCGAAATCCCTCTCATTCGGGTTTGGGATCTGTTCATTCATGTTTCCTCCACCTAGAAGCTTGCCAGGAGCCGCTCATTGTCCGTGCAACCTCATGGCACCGGCGATCACCCCCCCCCCCCTAGCCCTCTTCGGTCCCGGGCCTCACATCATAACTCAAAACATGTGAAAGATTTTCCATATACTTCCTTAGCATCAAAACTTGGAATACTTTGTGTAATCCAGCTAGATTCGACGGTAGAGCTACACGATAAGCAAATGTCCCAACTATGTCAAGAATTTTGAATGGCCCTATGAATCTCAGACTCAGCTTGCCTTTTTTCCCAAACCTCATAACACCCTTCATGGGTGCTATCTTCACCAATACGTGATCTCCTACAGAAAATTCGAGATCCCTTCTTCTCTTGTCAGCATAACTTTTTTGGCGGTCTTCATCATGTCTTGGATCTTTACCACCATGTCTGCAGTCTGCTGAACAATCTTTGGGCCAAGTTCTGATCTCTCACCGACTTCATCCCAATGAATCAGCGATCTGGACTTCCTTCCATACAGTGCTTCGTAAGTAGCCATACCTATAGATGATTGGAAACTGTTATTGTAGGTGAATTACACTAGTGGTATTTTCGATTTCCAATTCCCATGGAAATCGATCACACATGCTCGCAACAAATCTTCAAATATCCGAATCACTCGCTCGGACTGGCCATCTGTCTGAGGGTGAAATGCCGTACTGAACAGTAACTTTGTCCCCATAGCTGCATGTAAATTCTTCCAGAAGGACGATGTAAATCTCGGTTCCCTGTCAGACACAATAACAACTAGGATCCCGTGCAATCTGACTATCTCTCGAATATAGAGCTACGCATATTGAGCCATGGAGAACGTTGTCTTCCCCGGTAAGAAATGTCCCGATTTAGTAAGTCGATCAACTATAACCCAAATAGCATTATATCCCCCAACAGACCTTGGCAATCAACAACGAAATCCATGGTGATATTCTCCCATTTCCACTCAGGAATAGGGAGAAGATTAAGCATACCTGCTGGCCTCTGATGCTCTGCTTTCACTTGCTGACAAGTGAGGCATTCAAATACAAAGCATCGAATATCTCGCTTCATCCCTTGCCACCAATACAGCATCTATAGGTCCTTGTACATCTTGGTACCCCCTAGATGGATAGAATACAGAGATGTATGTGCCTCTGTCAAAATATCATCTCTGATCGAATCAACACTATGCACCCACATCCTTCCTTTGTACCTGACAATACCATCGGACACTGCGTAGAGTACGCTGCCCTTGGCTTCATCCTTCAGTCTCCATTTTTGCAATCGTTCATCTGAAGGCTCACCTCTACGGATTCGGTCTAGCAAAGAATACCGGACTGTCAGATTAGACAATTTGGGAGCTCTGTCCTTAGGATTAACTTCTAGGCCAAACCTCTGAATCTCTGACTGAAGAGATCTTTGCACTGACAGTTGCGCTATGACTGCTACCTTCATGCTCAAAGCATCTGCCACAACATTAGCTTTTCTTTGGTGGTAGCTGATTTCACAATCATAGTCATTTACTAACTCCAACCACCGTCTTTGTCTCATGTTCAGTTCTCTCTGCGTGAAGAAATATTTGAGATTCTTTTGATCGGTGAATATCTGGCATTTCTAGCCGTACAAATAATGTATCCATATCTTCAACGCAAAGACAATGGCAGCTAACTCGATATCATGAGTTGGGTAGTTCTTCTCATGCACTTTAAACTGTCTGAGGGCATAGGGCATAGGCTATAACCCAACCATGCTGCATCAATATTGTGCATAAGCCGAGCTTAGAAGCGTCGGTGTATAACACAAAATTACCTTGCCTTGATGGCATGGCTAAAACTGACGCTGTGATAAGAGCTTTTTCAAAGTATCTAAGCTCTTCTGACACGCGTCACTCCATACAAATTTAGCATTTTTCTTAGTCAATGAAGTGAGCGACACTGAAATCGAGAAAAACCCTGAATAAATTACTTATAGTAGCCTGCCAAGCCTAGGAAACTACGGATCTCTGACGTGTTTTTTGGCTCAACCCATTCTTTTACTGGGGTCACTTTAACTGGATCCACCTCAATGCCACTGCTAGATATAATATGTCCCAAAAATGCTACTTTCTCCAAATAGAATTCACAGTTAGTGAATTTTGCAAACAACTTGTGACTCTGCAAGACTTGTAAAACTGTACCCAAATGCTAACTGTGCTCCTCATGTCTCTTCAAGTACATAAGAATGTCGTCAATGAATACTATGACGAATTGATCTAGGTAGGGCTGAAATACTCGATTCATTAGGTCCATAAAAATCGTTGGAGCATTCGTCAGTCCAAATTGCATCACTAAGAATTCGTAGTGCCCATAACTAGTTCTGATGATTGTCTTGTGAACATCTGCATCATTTACCTTCAGTTGATGATACCCAGAACGTAGATCTATATTAGAGAACACTGTAGCTCCCTGCAACTAATCAAATAAGTCCTCGATCCTTGGTAATGGGTATTTATTCTTGATCGTTACCTTGTTCAATTCTCGGTAATCGATACACAACTTCATGCTTCCATTTTTCTTTTTTACAAAGAGTACTGGTGCGCCCCATGGTGAGAAACTATGGTGGATGAATTCTTTGTCTAGGAGCTCCTGAATTTGATGCTTGAGCTCTAACATCTCTGCTGGAGCCAAACGGTACGGTGCCTTAGATATTGGCACAGTGCCTAGCACAAGGTCAATGGCGAACTCCACTTTTCTCTCTAGTGGAAGGCCTGTGACGTCGTCTTGGAAAATGTCTGGAAATTCTCTGACAACTGGTACATCAGATATCGATGGGGTGAGTGCATCAGGTGTTGAAATAACACTAGCCAAGAATGCCTGACACCCCTTATGTATAATTTTCCGGGCCTGCATGCAAGAGATCATGCGAGGGAAACTTCTCCACCTGTCTAGCTTAAAAAGAAATTTCTCCATGGCCAACAGTCTTACCAACATCGATCTTTTCTAAAAGTCAATTAGAACTTTGTTCTTCATCAGCCAATCCATTCCCTTGATAACATCAAACTTTGGCATTGGCAAAACAATCAGATCGGCAGGTGGCCATGTAGTTGAAGAACGATATCTTTGATCATGATAGTAGTTGATAACTCCTCCCCTGATGGGACTGTCACGGAGTAGTTCACATCAAGTCCAATGGACTTGACATCCAAATAATTAGAGAATGTCTCTGAGATAAAATAGTGAGTGGCCCTGGAATCTAACAAAGCCTTCGTGGCTACTTTCTTTATAAAGATATTTCCAGTCAGTAGGGTCGTGTCTCTTTGCCTCCTCGGTGTGCATGGCGAACACTCTCCCCTGAGTTGGCTGCCTCCACTGCGGGCAGTCCTTCAGCATGTGATCACTGGCTCCACACTTGAAGTATTTCCCGAGCCCCATAAACACGGCCCCATATGTTGGCGGTTGCATTTCGGGCACACTGGATACTCACCAGGATCTTGAGGAGCCTTCCCTTGCGATATAGTACCGTTTCTTTCGGCGGTCATTTAAACGGCCTCTTTCCCGGCTGTCCCCTGAAAGGACTTTTGGATTGCTGCTGTTGTTGCTGCTGTCGTTGTGGCGCCTGATAGGGCCTCTTTCCCTACCTTTCATTCTCGATGTCTTTCTAGTCCTGCTCTGCCGCCAAGGCTCTCGATACAGTAATAGTAAAAGTCGTAGGACAATCCACTCGAACATCACGACGTAAGATCGGTCGTAAACCATCTATGAAATGCCTCAGCTTCTCCCGGGCATCATTCGCAATTAAGGGCACAAAGTGACACCCCCTCTCAACCTTCCTTACAAACTCTTCCATGATGTTGTCTCCCTGTCTCAAAGTCATAAAATCTCTGGTCAGTCGGGAGCGTATTTCCTCAGTGAAATACTTTGAGTAGAACACTTCCTCGAAACCCTCCCAAGTAAGGGCTCTGCAAATTCAATGTCACATACACGCTTTCCCACCTCAATCTAGCGTCTCATGTCAATAGAAAAGAGGTGCACCTGACTCTGTTTGCATCCTACAGTTCCATAAATGTGAATATCACCTTGATGTACTCAATCCATTCCTCGGCTATCATCGGCTCAGTAGTACCCGAGAACTCTTTCAGATCCATCCTCCTGAATCTCTCATACACTGCCTCTAACCTCGGCGGCCTCGCTCTAGTATCTACTCCAGAATTGTTCCCCGCAAACTGTGCGAGGAACTGAGTCATTCCTGCAAGCATTTGCGCTTGCATATCTGGCGGTGGACGAGGAAGAGTGGCTCTCTCCTCATCTTGAGCCTCTCTATCCTCTTCACCTGCTCCCCGTGCAATCATACGTCTAAGGGGCATATTGTTCCACAATTTACCCAACAAACCAACATGCATGAACATAATATCCATATCATCATAACATGAACGTAAATCGAACTTAAATGTATACATGCTGAAATCATGATTTTGATGCTTACTACACGAAAGAATTTTTAAAACTTTAAAACTTGAGTCGTGACTTCGTAAGCTTCTCCCAATCGAGCCCACTCGATTGGGCTCGAAAATCCTAAAAAAACACGTTTTTACACAGTTCGAGCAGTCACACGAAAATGATCATAACTCACTTGTTTCTTGTCCGAAAATTACAAAGTTACTGTTAAATCGAAGATATCAAAAATTAATACATTATATATGTTGAAAGTTTTTCCAGAAAACTGACCAAAAATTCGCATGATTCAAAATGACAGCAGATTCAGTTTTTGAGATCTAAAAATCGTTCCAAAATTGTTTCAAACATTTTTGCTCAAATTTTGCATAACATAAATGGATTTTTACACACAATATCTTTTTACTATGACAAGATCGATGCGAAAAATGAAAAAATATATATGCCTTTGCGTCTAAACGCTCGAAGATAATGAATATCGACACAGTGGATTACGGGAGATGACCAGGAGACGCTTGATACACAATTCTTGCTAGAAAATGGACGTAAATCTCCAGAAATTTTGCAAGGGAAAGGGGTTGAGATGATGGCTGCTGAAAGAGGCTCAAGAGCCCTAGCTTTTCTCCTCAAAAGAGAGAACACAAAATGTGTGTGTGAGTGTGTGCTAAGTGTGTGTGTGTGGCGTGTAAGAGTGTGTGTGTGTAGAGATTAGGGGGATAATTAGGGGATAATTAGATTAATTAAAATACTAATAACTAATTAAAACCCCTAATTTAAATAAAATACACATGTTAAACTTTCAAGATTTAAAAAAATTTCTTGACTAACCAAATTAGTATTTTAGAAAAACTTAAAATCTTAAACTCACCTAATAAATTAAATTAGGTTTTTAAAAGGCATAAAATTTCATAAGTCTTTTAAAATATCAATTTCTTAGACTTGAAATAAAATACTACATTTTCATAAATCGTCTAAATCGTCATCGGTCTCTTTTTCCGATATCGCATCGAATATTCGCCTGAAACATAAAACTCCAAAAAACATTTTAACGTGCATAAAATAAACATATAATATTTTAAAATAATGCAAATCAAAAATCATGCATCGTTAAAAGCATTTTAAAAAATAAATAAGTAATTTAAAAAAATTAAATAAATGCATGGGTTTACGTGTACTTATTTTGGGCTCTATAGTTTTTCTAAGCACATTCAGCCGAAAATTTACACACACCACACACACAAAAATTCGAAACCTTGAGGAAGAGAAAAAAAGGTTTCTTCGTCACCCGTTCGTCCTTCTTCGCGTCCCATGCCAACTATCATATATTCGAGGGTTATAAAATGCAAAGACAAGTTTCTAAACATTCTTTTTGAACCATTCAAATCATATTATCTATGATGCATGTTTTGAAGCATGAAAAATATTTAGAACAATTTATTTCAACGTTAGAAAAATATTTTTCGAAAATTCCACGTTTTTATGCGCATATGATATGAGTTATGAATTTGTAAGGACACGCTCCCAATAAGGGGACGTTTATGGGCCATAAAAGAGTCGAGTAAGCTATGAACGTAGGCTTGAATCATGCAAGGTCAAGGGAGAGTCGACCTAAGGGTTTCTAGGGTTTTCCTTGATTGCTTAGATTGTAGTAGCCTTGGCTAGGAGGGGCAGCGTGCCTGGGCTCGGCCAGGGCTTGGGCAGGGATCGGCGTGGGCTATGTTGAAGGGTTAGGAAGAGTCCTAGGGCAGCTGGACCCTGCTGCATGGAGATAGGAAACAAATTGTGAGTTAAGGGGGAGCTTGGGGCGCGCGGCTCATCTCCGTTGCATGGGCGAGGGAGCTGGCTCGAGGCTGGTCAGAAAGGGGTCGGATAGGGTCATAGATTGGCCCCAAGGAGGCCGGGGAAGGTTGGCTTGAAGGGAGGGTAGTCGCGAGCCTTAGGCTCCATTTGCGCATGCATGAGTGCGCAGGGCTAGCTCCGCGTAGCTGAGGGATGGTTCGGTGCTGGTCTAGGCTAGGTCAGAGGGTGTTCCAGTGATAGTTAAGAGGGTTTGGGCTCGGTGGTTGCTGGAGTAAAAGAGTCCTGGTGTGAGCTAAAGTCTTAGTGAAGCTAAGAAAGGGTGTCGCGATTTGTGTCTTGCGCAAGGGACATTTGCGTGGGCTGAGGGGTGCGGTGCTGGTCCAAGAGGGTTTAGTAGGGTCCCTAGAGGGTCTGGTCAGGGTCTGGGCCAAGGTGGCTCGGCCATGGCTCGAGGAAATCGGGGGTTGGCTCGGTGCAAACGAGCAAGGGTTCGAACTTATGGATTAGGAGAAAAGGGTTCGAACCATGGTCCACGGGGGGTCGGTTCATGGTTCACGGGGGTATTTTAATAATGAAAAGTATATGTTTAAAGCTTGGGAAGAAAATATTAAGATTGGAATTATTTCGGGATTAAAACGGTTCACAAATTAGTAATTAAGAAACTAAATCGAAATCTAATCTTAGGTTCAACGTAACCTGACGGAATCTACTCTTATGTTCCAGCACTCTGACGGGAAAATATTAAGATTGGAATTAATTCGGGATTAAAACGATTCACAAATTAGTAATTAAGAAACTAAATCGAAATCTACTCTCAGGTTCAACGTAACCTGACGGAATCTACTCTTTTGTTCCAGCACTCTGACGGAATCTGCTCTTAGGTTCAATGTAACCCAGACAATAATGTTTACTTCGGTTCGTCAGGTCTACAAACCTTTGAATTTGAACAGTCGGTACTTCTGGTTCTTGTACCATACTGGATTTAACAAAGTAAATATATTTTCCTTTGCACATATCCAGTTTTGGCTTTGTACTTGTTTCAGAAATTCTTTAATTATTACTGAATCCGATATCACTCTTGTCTCCAGATTGCTTCTGTAATTCTTGCATCTTCTCCAATGAAATAGAAGACTTATACCAGGCATTCACTGAAAGGGATCGATTTTAGGTGCCCGAAAGCGCAACGGAAGTTCAAAAATTGATTTTCAACAAGAAAATTTCGGCCACCTATGTACTAGTGTTGTAGCATATACAAAAACACAACTATGATATTCATAGGGTGTAAAGAAATCATACCTATCAACCTCTTGAGGTTGATGATGGTTCCAACTAAGATGTAAACACCTTAGCTCTTGAAAGGATGACAAATCTTCAAGCTTTCCTTGAGCACACCTTGCTCAAAATCAAGCCCACCACCAACTAGGAAGATCCACCTTACACTTGCACTAGAAAATGTAAGGCATTTTCTTTGAGAAGTTTGCTAGCAATTCATCAAAAATGAAGAAGCAAAATTTTTAAGAAAATAAGAGAGAAATTTCGGCCATAGCATTGTGGGAGGAGAGAAGGAGATTTTTTCTTGGTGCTTGAAAAAGTGAGATCTAGCATGTGCATGTCATGCCTTGTTTGTTGCAAAAGTTGTCTCCAACCTTTCACATTCCCATGCATGCTTTTTGAGTGGGCTTGTAACATTTACAAAGGGCCCATGGACTTTTATTTAAATTGTCTCTAACATATTTGAGCCCAATCAAATCTTACTTGAATTACTCAAGTCCACTAGTTTAAATAATTATTCGAATTGTGCTCTACAAGGCCCAATTTAAATAATTCAATACTTGAATTAATTTAATTATTTGAACTCTACTAGGTCCACTAGTGTTTAATTAATTCAACACTTGAATTAATTTAATTTAGTCCATAATAATGTTTATGAAAATCACAATTTTCAAATACATTATTTGTTTGGCCAACTTTTAATTTAGGAACACTTCCTCAAATTAAAAGTTACGTTCTCCTTATAGAAGTCATACTTCTATTTTATTTATGCTTATAAACTCCTTTATAAGTCGTTCAACACATTGAACAATTTTAACTTCTCAACGGGATCTAGAAAGCTAGTACTTGTGTGGCCCTCAATGGTTCATTGATACAACTAGCCATGGTGTAGAACCCGAAAATCAGATTACGTATAAGCCATGCATAATTTCTATTAATTAAATAAAAAATGAATTTTATGAAAATATGAAGTGTTAATTCATTTTTATAATTTTAAGTCATGATTATTTATTTTAAAAGTAGATGTTAGTTTATCTTTTATGGATAAATACGCGAAGTCGGACCGGAGTTGGAAATTAGAAATAAGATTAATAATAAGAAAAATATTCCTAAATTTAATAATTTAATTTGAAGAAAAAGAATTTTTTAGGATTTATTAAATTAATGGGAGTCAAATTAGTAAATAAATTCTATTAGGTTCAATATTTAATTAAAATTTAAGTAAAATGTGTAAACAATTGAGGATGAATTAATCTAAGTATAATATATTCAAGAAATTAAACATAGTACTTAACTACTTAAAGTTGAATCCATGCAAAGTCATGCAAGAGTTTAATTTAAGTTAATGTGTTAATTCACTAAAATATATAATGAGTATTTAAAATCTTAAGAATTTAAAATACAAAGTTTAAATAATAATATACCATGCAAATGAGTAATAAAATTGGTTAAGACAATTCAAAAGAGTAGTAAATTCATTCTAGTCACCTCAATGGCCTTTAAAATGAATACCATTACTAACCTTTAATTCAAAAAGCTATTGGTAAATTTAAATACTATAATACACCTTATTTCTAATCAAACCATTACCATAACAAACCAACGGGCAGTAGGAATAGAAAGAAAAGAAGCTTCGACAGTAGGGAAGAAATATCATTTCAAAACCCATTCAAAATTTCTTCACTTGTAACCTCCCACCTTAATGCACCTTTAACACCCCTAATAACACTCATATTCATTATCTAGCAAATCCACACTCTCTCCTTTGGAAAATATCAGAAATAAGCTAATGAGATCGTGAATAGCAGCAAGAATGAATAAATAAGAACAGCTATGACAAGGGTGAAGAAACATTTCAAGTTCCCACTTGTAACTCCTAACTAAATGCAATTCAAGACTCACTTAACATCTCCTTTATCATTCACCTTCATCCCTTACCTTTCCTACATTCATATGCTCGAAAATACATCAGAAAATAGCAGCTGAAATCGTGAACAACAGCAGAAACGAGAAGAAGAAATCCAACTCGGCTCCGTCGCGTCGTATTGTCGTATTGATTTGTTTTTCTTCAAAACAAATTCCAGGCATGTATATATTGTTTCTTTTCTCTTCAATCAAGTCCTATAGATATTTTTAAACCATTATATAACCATGATTCAAGCAATATATCGAAATTGACAGCAAGTTCTAAAGTAAAAATCTGCACAGATTTTTCTATGCTCTTTTGGTTCAACTTCACGGTTTGGTTGCTTTTGTGGATTACAGGTAGTTGTTCGATTCCAGGCACTCAAGGCTGCTTCTAGACATGATTTAGAGTATGTTAGGGTGTTATTGCTTCATTGGTTTGAGTCCATACAATTCGAACAAGGCATGACAGCAACTATTTTCCATAAACTACAGAATTGTATTCAAGATTCTGTCATGTGGGTGTTTAGGGTGGTGTTCGAATCCTGGCTGTCCTAGGGACTGTAGCCATGGTTAGAACTCTCCCTTATCATGTCTAGGACGTGACCAAGTCAGTCTTTCCATGCTTGGTTCACGGCCCATCATATTTTTACAGCAACATAGCATACGTCCCACAGTTTCAACATTCTAAATTTTTGGGTGAGTGAGTTTCGGTTGTTGGGTGGTTAGATGGATTGTGGTTGGCTTGTAGCCCATAACCATGGTTTATACAACACTCCAACATGTCTAGGTCGAGCCATGGTCAATCAAATGGCCATTGGAACGATACAAGACAACAAAACAATTCAAGATACACCACTGCACAGAATTTAAATTCTCGGTTGTCATGTTTCATTGTCCTAGGTGTTTGATTGGTTTGTGGTTGGCTTTTAGCCCTTAGCCATGGTCCAAGCCATGCCTTAGGATGTTGGTAAGAGTCTTTAGTCGATGGTTCAAGCCCATGGTCATTATTTTCAGAGTTTACTCCACAAACACATAAAATGCTACTGCTGTATTTTGACAGCAACTTTCATTTTGGTTCAGGAGGTTTTTCTGAGTTCTTGGTTGGCTTTTAGGCCATGGCCTTGGACTGGACAGTACCTCAATGAGTTAAGAAGGTCATGTTTTTGGCCGTTTGTGATTTGGTCGAGTTTAGAGGTCGTACGAGAATTTACGGTGAAAGGTGCCAAAATGACTCTCGAAAGAGTGTTTTATGTTTTTGGATTCCATTCACCTATTTTCGTGTTTTACAATTCTTATGCATATTTTTCAGTATGTTTGGGGTATTTTTAATCATGTTTAAACGTCAGTTTAATGTTGGTTCGATTTGGTACGAAGCCATGATTGAAAATTTAGATTATTGATCATAATCGTCTCGTTTTTGGGTTAGTTGTTATGTTTTTGTCAAGTTAAAATTATTTGCATGTGTCACATATTAGAATTAAGTCGCAGCGAGCCTGGGAGCGATCCAACTCATCCGGTAAAAATAAGTTTATAACTATATTACGTGCATAAAAATATAAAATGTTTATTTTTGAGATATATGCTATATGTCTTGTGGCCACCTTATGCTTGTGAGTTTGGAAGTCGGTAGGCGCAACCGAGGACCTCTCCACCCGGTGACTTACGACCGGTTTATGATTATGTATGGGTATGGACATCCAGTCCAAGGGCTGTGATTGATCTCTACCGCCCAGTATACTGTGGTTTAGTCTGATCAGGCGCTCACGTTATGTTATGGGCCACTTGCTTAGAAACATTATCTCTACCAGAAAAATTATGATATGTTATGACGGAGCTCTATTGAGCAAAGCTTTTATATATGAATTTTCAGATATGCACGTATTTTATAATTATTCATGATACGATTTTCACCATACGCTCTACGATACTTTATTTTTATGATGCATGCGATTTTATGATATATTTACTTGTTATTCACGATATATGCATGTTGAGTCTTTAGACTCACTAGACTTGATTGTTGTAGGTATTGACGAGGTCGAGACTTGTATGTATGGTTTGGGAAAGTGTTACAAATGTGATAGTACCGACCACATATTGAAGAATTGCCCTAAGAAGAATCTGCCTACCCAAGGCAGAGTTTTTGCTCTACATGCTGCGGAGACTAATCCGGAGACGATGCTCATGACAGGTATCCTAAATCCTTAAGTTGTATTTGAAGTTTAATGTTTTGGGATAAGACTTTGAACTTAGAATTTATAATAGGATTGCATGCTCTAATCAGTGTTATTTACGGGAATTTAGGCTAGAATAACTTTGACCTTTGCATGTCTATAAGCATAGTTCTTGTAAAACTATTGGGTTTAGCATAATATTCCAATCTTTCAGGGAGAATTTTTATAGCCGGTTCAGCTACGAGAGCCTTGATAGATTCAGGGGCTACTCATTCGTTCATTTCAGAAACCTTTGCAAATTCTCTCAAGATCAAATCAATTGGGCTAGACATAGCGTATTCCGTAGCATTGCCTTCTGGAGAGGAGATGACAGCTACTAATGTGATCCGAGATATAGACCTTGAACTTCATGGTAATCTTGTGTATGCGGATCTTATCGTTCTGTCGATGCCAGAATTTGATATCATTCTAGGGATGGACTGGCTACTGAGGAACCGAGTGTTGATTGATTTCCCGCAAAGATCTGTTCTCGTCCAACCGCCTGGGATGGAACAATTCTTATTCGAGCCAGACAGGTATTTTAATTTACCGCGTATGATATCTTGTGTCTAGGCTAGGAATCTCATTCATAGAGGGTGCCGAGCATTTTTAGCTACTCTTGTATCTGTTCCCGAGACGCCCAAACAGTCAGCATCCGATGTTCCTATTGTCCGGGATTTTCTAGACGTTTTTCCTGACGACGTCTCTGGCTTACCACCTGTGAGAGAGGTGGAATTTTCTATTGAGCTTATGCCCGGTACTACGCCGATCTCCAAAGCACCATACCGATTAGCACCGACAGAGATGGCAGATCTCAAGAAACAGATTCAGAAACTTCTTGACAAGGAGTTCATTCGCCCGAGCTTTTTGCCATGGGGCGCACCGGTCTTGTTTGTGAAGAAAAAGGATGGTTCGATGAGGCTCTGCTTTGATTACCGGGAGTTGAACAGAGTTACAGTGAAGAACAAATACCCACTCCCGAGGATTGAAGATTTATTTGATCAGTTGCAGGGAGCTTCCGTATTCTCTAAAATTGATCTGCGTTTTGGGTATCATCAGTTACGGGTGAAAGACGCCGATGTTCTCAAGACTGCTTTCAGGACTCGTTATGGACACTTCGAGTTCCTTGTGATGCCGTTCGGTTTGACGAATGCGCCAGCGATCTTCATGGATCTCATGAATCGCGTATTTCAGCCATATCTTGATCAGTTTGTAATAGTATTCATAGACGACATTCTCGTTTACTCAAAGAATCAAGAGGATCACAGCAGACATCTGACCACAGTATTGCAGACCCTACAAAAGCACAAGTTATTCGCAAAGTTCAGCAAGTGCGAGTTCTGGTTAGAGAAGGTGGAGTTCTTAGGCCACGTCATTTCTAGCAGCGGTATTGAGGTAGACCCGGCAAAAGTTGCAGCAGTCAGAGATTGGGTTGTGCCGCAAAATACATCAGAGATCCGTAGTTTCCTTGGGCTAGCAGGATACTATCGGAAGTTTATTCGGGGATTCTCCTCCATTGCAGTTCCACTCACATCATTGACGAAGAAGAATGTTAAGTATGTGTGGAGCGAGGAATGTCAGAAGAGCTTCGATACATTGAAGCAATCTCTTATTTCAGCGCCAGTATTGGCCATGCCTTCAGGACCCGGAGATTTTGTTCTGTATACCAATGCTTCGAAACTCGGGTTAGGCGCAGTATTGATGCAGCATGGGAAGGTGATAGCATATGCTTCTCATCAACTGAAGAATCATGAGAAGAATTATCCTACCCATGATCTAGAGTTGGCAGCCGTAGTATTTTCATTGAAGATTTGGAGGCATTATTTGTACGGAGAGAAGTATCAGATCTTCACCGACCACAAAAGTCTCAAATACTTTTTTACACAGAAAGAGTTGAATATGCGGCAGAGGCGTTGGTTGGAGCTAGTAAAGGACTACGACTGTGACATTAGCTATCATCCTGGCAAAGCTAATGTAGTTGCAGACGCGTTGAGCAGGAAAGTCGCAGGGATGGCTCATTTGGTGGTTTCGAGACCTCTTCAATTTGAGATGCAGAGGTTTGATTTACAGACATATCCTCGAGGTAGAGTTCCTCATCTATCTACTTTGACGATCCAGTCTTCTCTCTTAGACCGTATTCGCAGTGGGCAGTTAGCAGATGAGCAATTGGCTAAGTGGAGACAGAGAGATGAAGCCAAGGGCAGTATCTTGTACACAGTTAGAGACGGTATTGTCAGATATCGGGACAGAATGTGGGTTCCGAGCAGCGATTCTATTCGAGAGGATATCTTATCTGAGGGCCATATGTCATTGTACTCTATTCGTCCTGGGAGTACGAAGATGTACAAAGACCTGCAGTTATTATATTGGTGGCCAGGGATGAAGAGGGATATCAGACGATTTGTATCCGAGTGTCTGACGTGTCAGCTAGTGAAAGCGGAACATCAGAGACCAGCGGGTATGCTAAAGCCTCTTCCTATTCCCGAGTGGAAGTGGGAGAATGTCACCATGGACTTCGTTGTCGGTCTGCCGAAGTCAGTCAGAGGGTCCAATGCTATATGGGTGATTGTTGATCGTCTTACGAAGTCAGCTCATTTCTTGCCTATTAAGACGACTTTCTCCATGATCCAGTATGCAGAGTTATATATCCGGGAGATCGTCAGACTTCATGGTATTCCCATTTCTATAGTGTCTGACCGAGATCCTAGATTCACTTCATCATTTTGGAAGAGTCTACATTCATAATTACCACCATACTCTGATCAGAGATTTCATACTACATACACATAGGATATCCATACCCGAAGGTAAGCGGTGAATCCCCGACTACAATGCATCGACTCATATATGTTTCGACAAAACACCCAACCTTGCCACCTGATGACCCCTTGAGAGTCGGTAAACAAGTCAAGTGTAATTCTAGCACATAGAGTCTCAATGTTGTCCCGGGTCATAAGGACTAATGGTGTACAACCATAAACTAGGACTTTTCCACTCGATAAGTGAGAACCACTTGGAAAGTCCTTTATGGAGGGTTGTTCAGTGCACTCTACCAGGAGCACCTATCTGCATGCTCGGACATCACAATGTCCCCTCCCAATGAAACATGGTACTCACATCGCAGATACTAGTCTCGAACTCGAGCGGCCTATATCCTTCTTAGCGGCGGCTGAATCGACTATGAACTGTTTAGAATATACAGTATTCCAAATATGAGTTTCATGATACTCATCATATGAGCATCTCATATTCTTTCTACTATTTGTATATTCAAGGGCTTTATCTATACAACTAGCATGGGTATACAGATAAAGATGTGCCAAAATAATAATTTCAAATATTATTAAAATAAAGATTGTTTATACATAGAGTTTCATTGTGAACACTCGGCCAACACTTGGCTCGACATGCACCTACTCTAACAATCTCCCACTTGCACTAGAGCCAACTACCCATATGCTTCAAACCCATCAATTCGCGATGCTACTCGAATAATGGTCCAGGTAAAGGCTTAGTTAGCGGATCAGCAACATTATCTGCGGAGCCGACTTTGTCAATCGAGACATCTCCTCTTTCCACAATCTCTCAGAGGATGTGGTACTTTCTCAATACATGTTTGGACTTCTGATGAGACCTTGGCTCCTTTGCTTGAGCTATAGCTCCCGTGTTGTCACACAACACCGGGACAGGAGCAACTTCCATAGGAACGACGTCCAACTCTTGGACGAAATTCCTTATCCAAACAGCCTCCTTTGCTGCATCTGATGCAGCAATGTATTCGGCCACAGTGGTGGAATCCGCAGTACTGTCTTGCTTGGAACTCTTCCAAGAGATAACAGCACCATTCAGCATTAATATGAACCCAGAGGTTGACTTCGAGTCATCGATATCGCTTTGGAAGCTAGAGTCACTATAGCCTTCCAATTTCAGTTCTCCACCCCCATAGACCAAGAACAACTTATTGGTCCTTCTCAAATACTTGAGGATGTCTTTCACAGCTTTCCAGTGTGGAAGACCATGGTTGGATTGATATCTACTCACTACACTTAGTGCAAAAGCCACGTCAGGACGTGTAGATATCATCCCATACATGATGCTACCAATCGCAGATGCATAAGGAATGCTTGTCATCGCCGCTATCTCTGCATCAGTCTTGGGAGACATAGACTTGGATAGGGACACGCCATGACACATTGGTAGATGTCGTCTCTTGGACTCATCCATCGAGAACCGCTTCACGATGGTATCAATGTATGTGGACTGGGTGAGACCAAGCAATCTTTTTGATCTATCTCTATAGATCTGTATTCTCAATACAAAAGATGCTTCACCCAAGTCCTGCATCGAGAACTTACTCCTAACCATATCTTAGTTGATTTCAACATCCCTACATCATTCCCAATGAGTAGAATGTCATCAACATAAAGCACAAGGAATGTCACAGAACTCCCACTGATCTTCTTATACACACAGGGTTCCTCAGGATTCTTAGCAAAACCAAACTCTTTGATTGTACTATCGAATCTGAGGTTCCAACTCCTAGATGCCTGCTTTATACCATAAATAGATCTTTGAAGTTTGCATACCATATGCTCACTTCCGATAGATGTAAACCCTTCAGGTTGAGACATGTAAATCTCTTCCTTAATATCCCCATTAAGAAAGGCTGTATTGACATCCACCATCCATATCTCATAGTCATACCATGCAGCTATGGCTAGCAAAATCCTTATGGACTTGAACATTGCAACTTGAGAAAAGGTTTCCTCAAAGTCAACTCCTTGTCTTTGAGTATATCCTTTTGCCACCAATCGCGCCTTGAAGGTCAATACCTTCCCATCCGCCCCAAGTTTCCTCTTGTAAATCCATTCACCCTATGGGAACAATTCCCTCAGGTGGATCCACGAGATTCCACACTTGGTTCGAATGCATGGAATTCATCTCAGATTCCATCGCTTCAAGCCACTTGGATGAATCGGCATCAGATAACGCTTCCTTGAAGGTCCTTGGATCACATCCATGGTTAGGCTCATCATGGCCCTCTTCAAGAAGCAGACCATACCTCATAGGTGGTCTCGAGACTCTCTCGGATCTTCTAGGAGCTTGTATCTCCTCTCTTGGCTCTTCGGGTGTGGGTTCTATAATTGTGGGTGTCTCTCGAACCTCTTCGAGTTCTATCATCTCGCCTTTTCTATCCAATAGAAATTTCTTTTCCAAAAAGGTTGCATTCCTAGAAACAAACACCTTTGTTTCTTGGGGATGATAGAAATAATATCCAACTGAATTCCTTGGATATCCCACAAAGTAGCATAAAATGGATCGACTATCCAATTTATCTCCCACTGTCTGCTTCACATGAGCAGGGCACCCCCATATTCTAAGATAAGAATATTTGGGAGGCTTACCCATCCATATCTCATATGGTGTCTGCCTTTGAATGGACATTTAGTGAAATATCTTTCAATTTTAAGTTATAGAGATCGTTTTCAAGTTCACAAGTACCAATCAAACATTCATTCCTGTAAATTTTGCAAACACCTTTGCTAAATAAACAAGAATATCCATTTTTATCAGCATAGAAATGGAAACAATGTTTTTCACAAAATTAGGTACAAACAAAACATCTCATAAAATTAACTTAAAACTATTGTTCTACAATAAGTAAACATCTTCAACAGCCTTGGCAGCAACTCTTGCTCCATTGCCCATCCTCAAGAAGGTCACACCTTCCCTAAGCTTCCTACTTCTTCCCATCACCTGTAAATCATTAAAGAGATGTGAGCCACAACCGGTATCTAATACCCAAGAAGTAGAGTTAATTGAAATGTTTACCTAAATTTAGAACATACCGTTTCCAGAACTCTTCTGGGCAAGATATTCCCTGTAGTTACGCCTCCAATGTCCAGGCTTCTTGCAGTGATGACATACATCAGCAGTCTTGTCAGCCTTAACTGGTGTGGCTGCCTCAACGGGATTCGGAGATTGCCTCAACAAGGGCACGTTCTTCTCGGGACGTTGGAAAGAACGCTTCTTTCCCTTCCCATGTGGATCAATCTTCGTACCAGATGAAAAACCCACATAAAGAACCAACTTCTCTTTCTTGATGGTGGATTCAAACGTAACAAGCATGTTAACCAACTCCTTAAGGGTCGGCTCTAGCTTGTTCATGTTGAAATTCACCACAAAAGGATCAAATGAGCTAGGCTGCGATAATCGCAACACGTCGGTGGTCAGCTCCGAAGGCAATATCAAATCCATGCCAACGAGCTTGTCCACGAGCCCAATCATCTTCAGGCCATGCTCATGGACCGAGGCCCCATCTCGCATGCGCATAGTGATCAGCTCCTTGACGGTAGCATGCCTAAGAGGCCGTGTTTGCTCACCAAAGAGCTCCTTGAGATGCAAATGAATGTCAGCAGCACTCTTTGCATCCTCAAAATGCCTCTGCAGCTCATCATTCATACAAGCCTGCATATAACACATGGCTTTCAAGTCATGGTCACACCATTCCTTATAAGTCTGCAATTCGTCAGGAGTGCAGTCAGTCGGAGCCTCAACAAGAGGCGACTCAGTCAGTGTATATGCTATCCTTTCCGAATTCAAGACAATTTTTAGGTTTCTTAGCCAAGTGAGGTAATTAGGTCCGGTTAATACGTGTTTGTCGAGTATTGTAGATAGCGGATTGCGAATCGAAGACATTGTCAAAAGTTGTACTGAAAAGTATAACAGATAAATGTTAATGACTATTTTTAAAATATTTAGTAAGATATAAAGTATGGACTTTTACTTTATAAATGATTACTCCCACTGTTTTGACATCTTTCACTACCCTCTAGTGAAAACGGGAAACTCCTTTCCTCAGTAGGTACGCAAGGTCCAATTAGCGAATTATGATCCCGAATAATATCAGCCAATCACAATTCCTAAAATGTAGTTTCCAATTGCATCACAATGCAACCCTCTAGGTAAACTTTTGTCTCACGTTTGATTAGGACCCAATAATATGACGTCGTTCATCTTCACGTGTCAAGCCTTACCCATCGATGTTGAACCTTAATGGACGGTCGCCACGAGTTCCCCCAATAATATGAGCCGAAATAATGGGAGTTTCACGTAGTTCACATCACCATGTCAATGGATGTCACAGCTTTCCGGCACCCAGGGCCCCCCAAATAATATGAGCCGAGCCCCGAGCACGGGTAGCGTTCATCATGCACCCATTGTCGATGGAAGACATGGAAATTATAAACAAATTTATAATTCCCCTTTTCGGGCTTGATATCAATTTTGAATCTTATTCAAAATGAGGGTTTTTTAATTTTGAAAGGTCTCATCATTAATTTTATTTAAAAGCTTGTCATGTTTGATCGTATGTTTGCCGGATTCATGCAACTTTGTTATTATCATAATAATAACGCACATACTCATTATTTATAACATATCATGCATATATTATAAACAGTAAACAAACAAGGATGATCAATCGCCCCAATACTAATGGCACGTGTGAGCTAAACACGGGCCTAGGTCCAATCCTAGGGAAATGCATGGGATGCAAATGCAACTATTACATTATCTTCCAATATTTACATGTCTTCGATGTTCATAATCATCATGGCCACCATCTTCCAATCTTGATCATCCACTATACTAATATTTACAAATAAATATCCATGTCAAATAGGGATACATCTCATGGGGTGGGAACGGGCCATAAACCAAGCCCACTTTATAAATTGATAATTATTATAATCATTCAACACAAAATATCCTAGCATACACCTAGCAAATTGGGCTTGGGCTTTTGATCATCCTTCATGCATAATATCACATATCATACACCATCAATTAATTATCACAATAATTAATTGATCCAATATTATATATCTTGATTCAATCACTAACCGCCACAATTATAAACTAAATTAACAAAGTATACAAACACCTTTGTCTACTTTCTAATTAATTTATTTATAACCGAATTTCTTGTAAATCACAATTTACTATAAATAATTAAAGTCCAACTTCAATTATTTATTTCATGAGGAAATATTTGCAACTTTTGTAAATTTAAACTTAAGGGCCCAAAAAATCATTTTTCACCAAAAAACATTTTGGCCCATTTAAATTTCACAAATGTATTAGCCATCTAATGGCCCAACAACTCAAGGCCCATGACACTTTGATATTTCAAAACACCTTTTGAAAACCCTAGCCGTCATCGCCGTCGCCGGAGCTCCGTCCCCGGATTCCGGCCAACAAAACAAAATTTTTTTTTTAAATGGGGGGGTTCGAGCTGCCCTAGCTGCTCGAAATGGGCAGCCCCTCGGGCAGCCCGAGCTGCCCGAAAAATCACTTGCATTGCCTTGATTTTTGTTGCAAATTTTCATCTCAATCGGTTAGAAATAACCCTCAATATAATATTATGTATATGCTACACAAAAACTAGTACCCTTAGCTCATGATACCACTTGAAAGGGATCGATTTTAGGTGCCCGAAAGCGCAACGGAAGTTCAAAAATTTATTTTCAACAAGAAAATTTCGGCCACCTATGTACTAGTGTTGTAGCATATACAAAAACACAACTATGACATTCATAGGGTGTAAAGAAATCATACCTATCAACCTCTTGAGGTTGATGATGGCTCCAACTAAGGTGTAAACACCTTAGCTCTTGAAAGGATGACAAATCTTCAAGCTTTCCTTGAGCACACCTTGCTCAAAATCAAGCCCACCACCAACTAGGAAGATCCACCTTACACTTGCACTAGAAAATGTAAGGCATTTTCTTTGAGAAGTTTGCTAGCAATTCATCAAAAATGAAGAAGCAAAATTTTTAAGAAAATAAGAGAGAAATTTCGGCCATAGCATTGTGGGAGGAGAAAAGGAGAGTTTTTCTTGGTGCTTGAAAAAGTGAAGTCTAGCATGTGCATGCCATGCCTTGTTTGTTGCAAAAGTTGTCTCCAACCTTTCACCTTCCCATGCATGCTTTTTGAGTGGGCTTGTAACAATTACAAAGGGCCCATGGACTTTTATTTAAATTGTCTCAAACATATTTGAGCCCAATCAAATCTTACTTGAATTACTCAAGTCTACTAGTTTAAATAATTATTCCAATTGTGCTCTACAAGGCCCAATTTAAATAATTCAATACTTGAATTAATTTAATTATTTGAACTCTACTAGGTCCACTAGTGTTTAATTAATTCAACACTTGAATTAATTTAATTTAGTCCATAATAATGTTTATAAAAATCACAATTTTCAAATACATTATTTGTTTGGCCAACTTTTAATTTAGGAACACTTCCTCAAATTAAAAGTTACGTTCTCCTTATAGAAGTCATACTTCTATTTTATTTATGCTTATAAACTCCTTTATAAGCCGTTCAACACATTGAACAATTTTAACTTCTCAACGGGATCTAGAAAGCTAGTACTTGTGTGGCTCTCAATGGTTCATTGATACAACTAGCCGTGGGTTCACATCTCCATGTGATTCGGACTAAAAATGTCCTTATATAAGCATACCCCAATTGCTCCATTCTTACTTATCAACTCCTTGATAACAAGAACGTCAGAACTCAAGCCTGATAGTACCCAACCAATCATGTTAAACGCCTAGCAGCATCGCTTACATGATTTCCTAGGTATCAAATGATAGTGCCTGCAAGAACCATTCAATTATGGTTAGCGTACAGTACGGTCCCTTCAACTCATATATCCCGACCGATTCGACAACCATTGGTATATCGAGAGTTGTCAATGAATCGATACTATGTGTCATGTTGTAGTTGCATCGATGGTGTAATCTATGAAACCCCTTTCATAATTACCACCATACTCTGATCAGAGATTTCATACTACATACACATAGGATATCCATACCCGAAGATAAGCGGTGAATCCCCGACTACAATGCATCGACTCCTATATGTTTCGACAAAACACCCAACTTGCCACCTGATGACCCCTTGAGAGTCGGTAAACAAGTCAAAGTGTAATTCTAGCACATAGAGTCTCAATGTTGTCCCGGGACATAAGGACTGATGGTGTACAACCATAAACTAGGACTTTTCAAGTCCTTTATGGAGGGTTGTTCAGTGCACTCTACCAGGAGCACCTATCTGCATGCTCGGACATCACAATGTCCCCTACCAATGAAACATGGTACTCACATCGCAGATACTATTCTCGAATTCGAGCGGCCTATATCCATCTTAGCGACAGCTGAATCGACTAGGAACTGTTTAGAATATACAGTATTCCAAATATGAGTTTCATGATACTCATCATATGAGCATCTCATATTCTTTCTACTATTTGTATATTCAAGGGCTTTATCTCACTACAAGAAAAAATGGCTATACTGACATTTTGTTAGTGACATTTTTAAAATAATGTCGTTATTACATACATATCATGACACTGGTTACACATAAAATTTTTAATAAAAAAAATATTAAATTAGATATGTTATAATGACGTTTTTAATGAATGCCACTAAAAGTTTTTATTTTTCCCACTCATTTCCAATTTTTTAATCTCTCACTCTCTCTCTCACTCTCACCGCCATACATCTCTTAAAAAAATTTCTCTCCAACAATCTCATTATCTCATCCCAAATCGGCTTCCTTCCAATCCCTTGCATCATTCCACAACACCACCTTCTGCCACCAGAGCCACCGTGAATCATGGCTCATGACGTGTAGCTTCGGTCTAAGCCATGAATCGAAGGATTTGAGCCTCGATTCGGGCGACTCGAAGCCCTAGAGCGAGTCTTGTTTCTGCAATTTCTTGTGCCGTCTTGTTCGAGATTTCCAGCCTAGTTCTTGGTGAGATTTCCTGACTTCATTCACAACTGGAAAAAATAATAGAACCTTCTCTTTTTCAGAAGATTTGAATTTTTAGTATTATTTTCTTGGGACTTGCATTTTTTTCCTCCTTTATTTTACTCTCTTAGTCAGCTATTTGGTGCAGATACACCATCTATCCACTGGTGACCATCAAACCTCAACCAATTGAGTTCGATGGATTTTCCTTAAATCAATATGATAAACTAAGTAAAAGACATGTTCCTTAATGAAAAAAATGCTTCTTTCGCAACAATTTGATTTGTAAATATTTCTAATTCTATGAACTGTGTATGCTGAGTTGGAGGAAATGAGGACCCTTAACCTCTTGAGGAAAAATGACAATTGACAATGTTGGAATTTACTGGTGTGTTGTACATTGAATGCTTATTTGATGGAGATTGGAGGTATGATAACCTACATTGTTTTGGCAATTCAATCCATTTTGATTCTTGAGCACTCCTGAGAACTATTAAAATTCGTCTCATTTTGTTACACTCTTGCTATTGTATCATTCAGATATTAAACTGACTATTGTGATCATGTTACTCTTTCAATTGTGTTTTCTCCTACCAGAGTGCACTCCTTTTTTTCTTGGAAAAATTAAAAACTATTAATCTGAAAATTAATGAAAAATGACATTCTAAATCTGTATCGACTATATTTTTTTTCTCATTCTCATTGACAGGGATGTCAGTTTCAATAAATTAATGGGAGGGATTCAAAATAACATTGCCAGAAATCTGAAATTTGTGTTACTATAATGTTCTGCCATTTTTTTTAATGAAGTATCATCTGTAGAGAAAGAATCTATCCTAATGGAAATATGATAATATGCTATAAATCAGGCTTTTCTCTTCTTACTTAACCTGGTTCACTTCTTTTCTGGTGCATTTTCTCAACCAGTAATTTTATTCCTTGCCAACACGTTTCTAACCAAATGATCTTACTGTTGTAGTTTTTTGACTTGCAAAATGCTGAGTGGAAATATACCTGGAACAATCATGAAGGATGGAGGCAACATGTATGTTTTGTATTTTAATAATCATGAGAAAATGTTCTTGGTTCGTTTTATTTCATAAACTAAACAATGTACCCCCTTTCAAATTCTTGGCATGAAATTAACAATTCTTGCTTTTTATTCTCGATACTTAACATCAACAGTTTTAAATTCAGGTTCTCCATCTAAAGTCATCATTTATGGACACTTGACATAACAGTGAGTTTCTTTATTTTCTTTTATTTTTTTGTTTTTGGATTCTGAAGGTTTTCTGTAGGATGTTCAAATGGAATTAATAAACTTAAAGTGGCTTAGTTGAATAATATTTGTCTTTACTAATAAGAAATTTGTTCAACTCTGTTCCTGTGTTCCTAGAACTCTGAAAAGTTGACAAATGTTTACATTATCATGCTTATTATTTCCAATATATTTAGTTGTTTCTTGCCTTTTTTTCTTGTAGTAGGAATCGAATCGTTAACTTGTTCAGAGGCTCATCAAAAGTGAATACACCGTAAGATGCATTTCGGCTACTTATTGTTTTTTGCCTCATTAATGGTCAGTAATATGGACTAGTCTTAAATATAACAAGTTGGTAAACTTGAGTTCTCTCTGATGCTAACTCTTCCCATGCTTGACCTTCAACAGAGGCCGAATCCTTCCATGTACTAAGGATTTATTATGTCCTAGATGTAAGTATGCTATCCTTTTCTTCCTTCGAAAAAGCAGTATGTTTTTTAAGTGAACAAAATCTGATTACGTCATTTTCGTAATTTGGATTTTGATTATCCTTCATTATTTTGGGTTGGTTTCAGTGTATAGAGCCTCTCCTCTCAATAAATTTCTTTCGTTTGTAACCTGAGAATTATTAAAAGTATGGTGGATTTCTCAATGTGCTGTTTTTGGTTAAATAGTTTCTTCCATGTCTTTTAGCATGATGCTGCGTGTCGTGTTATTGCAAGATTGAAGAAGGAAGGGGATGAGGCTAGGTCATTATTGGCACATACTGAAAGACAGATTCTCTTTTCTTTTGCAGCTCCAAATGCTGCGGCATTAAGCAATGGGAAAAGAGTTTTTTGACTTGTTCAGTTAGCTTTGTTCTTTTCTAAATTCTTACTCTAGATATCTAATTTTGCATGTTTTCCTTTGCAGCTGAGGATGATGAGATGAGACCAGATGGGAAAAGAATCTGTTCAGGAATCTCGAGTAGTATTATTTACGATCATACAGACTGTAATGCTTTTCTTCACAACAAAGGAAAAAGCGCCATGAATTTGAGGTTTTGGAAACATTGTTCATATATTATAGTCATTGCCCTTTGTAACTTTGTTTTTTATGCCTGATGCGTGATTCAAGATATCACAATATTTCATTCGAAAGTAGTTGATGTGCATATGTTGCACATACATATCTAAGAGTTATGTGTGAAAAACTGTTTTTTTGTCGTTTGATATGATTTTTGATCTTTTGAAATGATTATTATTCACTTTTTATTTTTATACTTTTATTTTATTTCTAAACATATATAAATTGTACTCGCAGGTAACAAGAAGACCAAATTTTGTCTAAAATATGATGTTCCAAGATGTTGCTAAGCAAATTTAGTTGTTTTTTGTATTGTAGCAACATTGTATTTATTCATCGACTTAAATGTATCGCAGTGAACAGTTTCAGCAATTATATATTATTACCTTGATTTATATTATTTTGATTCATTTTACGTTCTTTAAAAGTTTTAATATTATTTTATGTTAAAATATCATATGTATGAATTGATTGTGAAAAAAAGAATTAGAATATTGTTTAAAAATCTTGAAGTTAAGGCATTATAAAGTGTCCTTATAAACTGATATATGGACATTTTTCAGTGTCTTTGTAAATAGATTAAGGAGGAATCTATCATTGTCATTATATATAGTAATAGAAGACATTCAATGGAATCTATCATTGTCATTATATATAGTAATAGAAGACATTCAATTGTGTCCATAATATAAAACAAAGGCACTTATAAATGTCCTCATTAACACAAAAGGAGGCATTTGTAAGTGTCTTCATTATATGTCTTTAGTGACACTTTGCAATGTCTTTGTATCTTTAAATCGAGGCATTTATGATGTCGGTTTTAGTATTATATACTGACACTACATAATGTCACTAACCTTTAGCCGACACGAGAATAGACGACATTGTTTTCGGGTGTCACTAGAAGATAAATGTCACTATATTCTTAATCTAAGGACATTTTTGAATGCCACTAAAAGGCTATATTCTTGTAGTGTCTATGCAACTAGCATGGGTATACAGATAAAGATGTGCCAAAATAATAATTTCAAATATTATAAAAATAAAGATTGTTTATACATAGAGTTTCATTGTGAACACTCGGCCAACATTTGGCTTGACGTGCACCTACTCTAACATTCACAAGTACTGATAGCTTCTGATTTTCAGACATCATTGTCTGGTAATTTGCATTTACTCTATCATTCTCAGCTCTCAATTTACTTATCTCAACGTTTAGATCACTGCAGCTGTTTTCTTGCAAGCAAGTGAACTTACTGATTTGATCTTTCAAGTTTTGATTTTCAATTTTAACTTCCTCTAATGACTCAGAAAGTCTTGAGTACTCTTCTACCATATCATGCAATGCTTTAACTAAATCATTTCGTGTAAATTCATCAGAATCAAAATCAAATACTTCTCCAGATGTTGAGGCTGATTCAGTGTTTGCCATGAGACACTTGATTTCTTCTTCATCACTTTCACTGGAATGGCCATCTGAGTCAGAAGATTTAGAGCTAGAATCCGCCCATTTGGATTTACTTTCTTCAGCAACCATTGCTTTGCGGTCTCTTCTAGATTTCTTATCATTCCGCTTGTGCCCCTTCTTCTTTTGGTTATCCTTCTTAGGTTTCGGGTAATCAGCAATAAAATGCCCAATTTTCCCACAGTTGAAGCATGTCATATCACTAGGTGTTGAATCCTTCTTAAAGTTTCGTTTTGGACTTTGGTATGCTCGGTGATTCTTCTTCATGAATCTTGAAAATTTCTTCACAGATAGGGACATTGCATCATTGCTGATTTGTTCAGCAGTGTTGTCAAATGTGCTTTCAATAGTAGCAGCAGGTGATACACTTGGAACAACTGTAGCAGTACTAGTAGCTGCAAGAGCCTTGGTAAGTGGATTCAACAAGGGCTCTTCTCCACTTCTTACTTCCAATTCAAACACATAGGCTTTTAAATCTGCAAACAAGTCATGTAGCTCCATCTTGTTCAGATCTTTTGAAACTCTCATAGCCATTGTCTTGACATCTCATTCTCTGGGTAAAGCTCTCATCACCTTGAGTGTCACTTCTCTATTGCCAAGTTCCTTTCCCAAAGCTGCTAGTTCATTTACTAACCTGCTGAATCGCTCATCAAACTCGCTTAGAGTTTCTCCAGCTTTCATCTTAAGATTTTCAAACTTTTGCATTACCACAGACAGATTGTTTTCCTTTGTCTGTTCATTTCCTTCACAGATTTCGATGAGTTTCTCCCAGATCTCTTTTGTTGTAGGACACATTTTGATTTTGTTGAAGATATTCTTGTCAAATGTTTTGTAAAGAATTTCTTTCGCAACATTGTCTAGATTTGCTTTCTTCTTGTACTCGCTTGTCCATTCACTTCTTTGCTTTCAACCATTTGTGGTGCCCCTTCAATAACAACAATAGCTGTATTAGGTTTTAGAATTTTCAAGGGACCATTTGTGATGATAAACCACATATCATCGTCTTGGGCTGTAAAATGAGCTTGCATCCTAATCTTCCAATCATCGAAATCCTCCTTTGAAAACATAGGGACTTTGCTGAAATATGCCATTTCTGTTGTAGATTTTCAGAACAAGAATAACATGCTCTGATACCACTTGTTGGGGATCAAAATAGAGTTTAGAGGGGGTTTTTTAAAAAATAATTCAAATTTTAAAATTTATTTCAAAACTAATTTAAAAAAAAAGGTGTTGCAAAAGTAATGCAATCCGCACTTGGTAAGCGCGGACGCTGCCTACGTGGGGCAGCGTCCGCGCTTACCATGTGCGGACGCCGCTCCACATGCAAGCGTCCGCGCTTCGTAAGTCCGTGCTTGGTAAGCGCGGACGCTGCTCCACATAGGAGCGTCCGCGCTTCGTCAGCGCGGACGGTGCTCCACGTAGGAGCGTCCGCGCTTCGTAAGCGCGGACGCTCGCACGTGGAGCGGCATCCGCGCATGGTAAGCGCGGACGGTGTATTTTGTATTTTTTTTTTATATTTTTTCGATTTTTAATATCCGTTCATTCATTATCATGCCTGACAACTTCACGTGAAAGGCGTTCATTAAGTCGATACCCGACAACTTCACGTGAAAGATGAGATTCTGAAAAATCACGTGAAGACCAATAATTCAAATAAGAATCGAAGCTATACAGTCTTCACATTTTATTCTCCTATATAATTGATGAAAAATTCGAGGAACGAGGTATCAACTTTCTCTTAAATTTTTTCTCAATTTTCATTTGACAAAATGTCTAACATCAATGTACTATTATATTTTGGTGGTCATGTAATTAGCGATAATGGATCGATTGAATATAGCATTCCATTTGTTAGACCGATACGAGTATTACGATCTACTAATTTGATGGAGTTAGTTGAAGTTGTGCATAAAATGTTAGCAATCGATCCAGCGAATTTTTCTCTGAAGATGTCAACAAAGTATTCATTCATGGAGAGAGCATCTTGGCATGAAATTGAAGTCAATCTCGTTGATGACGATGCTTTACAGTTCATAATGCAATGTGACAACATGCATGTTTTGCATCTGTACGTGGAAGCAAATTCAATTGAGCATAATGTTGGATTTGATGATCCTGAATCTTACGTTCCACATGCATCCGATTCAGGTATTTATAACCAACCCGGTACGTCTACATATGGTGGTTTCCAAGAGCAAGAATCTTATGTTCCACTGGTTGCTGAAGGACTCGGTAATATGAGTTTCGATAATGTAAGTGGGCCTAGGGATCAATATATAAATGTCTCGTCGGAACAAAATAATGCTCCACATTGGCCGAATCCAACATTAGATACGAGCGCTCGTTGTCCGGATCAGGTCAACAATGATGATATTTGGAGGACTGATTCCGAACCCGATATGTCATACAGCGAGTCTGAAGAAGAAGAAGTGAATGTTGATGATGAAGTGAATACTTTTTACAAATCCTGGTGAGGGTACATCATCTCGACAACCACCACGTGACACATTACAGAGGCAGACCGTACCATTTCTGTCAAACACTTCTGAGATGCCATCATTTTTCAATAAATATTTTGGTGAAGAGCCTCATGATTATGTCGATGTTCCTCGTGGAGTGCAATCAAGCTATTACAATCCGGATAGAGGTGAATTATGCGTCAATATGTTATTTAAAGATAAGAATGATCTTATTGCATCTATCAAGGATTATTCAGTCAGAGTTGTCAGGCGTGAGTACCGTGTCGTGGTTAGCACACGCAGTTTGTGGAAGGTACGCTGTAAAAATAATTCTTCTACGGTCATTTGTTGATGGGGACTTCGCGCTTCTTTGAAGGCCCAGACTGGTTATTGAAAAATAACAAAATATGGCGGGCCTCAAACATGTATATCTACCGCTGTTGGTATAGACCACAAGAATCTGAACAGTGATATGGTGGCACATACGCTACTGGGAGTTGTTCGTTGTCATCCTTCGTACGAGATTAAGTATATCATCGAAAATGTGAAAGATAAATATAGATATCAAATCTCGTACACGAAGGCATGGCGAAGTTTGAAACATGCTATTGAAATTGCTTATGGTACATGGGAGAGCTCCGTGCAATTACTCCCCAAATATATGTGCGCTTTGTCAAAATATAATCCGGGAACAGTTGTGGAGTGGAAGCATCTGAGAGCCAACAATGAAATGAGTAAGACACTGAACTATGTTTTCTGGGCATTCAGGCCGTGTGTTGATGGGTTTCGGCATTGTCGGAAAATAATTAGTGTTGATGGTACACACTTGTATACCAAATACAAGCATAAAATGTTGATCAGTGTCACTCTGGATGCGAACAATCAGGTTCTACCGCTAGCATTCGCTATTGTGGATGAAAAAACAACAGATTCTTGGAAATGGTTCTTGGAGAATGTAGGAAGACATGTTGTTCGTGGTGAAAACGACGTGTGTCTTATTTCTGATAGACATAAGGGAATCGTGCGCGCAACTGCAGAGCTACCATATTTTCAACCTCCATACGGTGTGCATCGTTTTTGTTTGAGACACGTGTGTTCAAACTTTAACACTAAATTCAAAGACGTGCATCTGAAAGATTTATGCTGGGCGGCAGGCACACAAAATCAAATTTGTAAGTTTGAATCAATAATGGAGGCAATCAAGCATAAAAACATTTTGGCACACCAATATTTGGCTGTAATTGAGAAAGAAAAATGGAGTTTGGCTCATGACGGTGGTTGGCGTCGTGGGTTGATGACAACCAATATGTCGGAGTGTTTAAATAGTGCGTTGAAGGGTACTCGTAGACTTCCTATATCTGCCATAGTACACTTGACACTTATGAGGTGCGTACAATATTTTATTGAATGTGTGAGTAGAGGTGGTCGTATGGTTCAGGAAAATCAGCTGTGGTCAGATTATGCATGTCGGATGTATGACAAGTGGGCGAGAAAATCTAATGAACATCGTGTTGCCAAGTATGATGTACGTGAGCAAACTGCTACGGTTGCAACTGTAGGAAGACCAAGTCGTGGCCAACATATGCAGGTGGTGAAGTTATCAACGAGTGATTGTTCGTGTGGTAAATGAACGATTTTTGGCATACCATGTTCTCATGCTATTTGTACCGCAAAGTGGCACTTGTTGGATCCCACGACACTTGTGCAGCCATGGTATAATATATCTGAGTACTTAGCGACTTACGAAGGCAGATTTCAACCTCTTGCAGATGAGCGCTACTGGGATCCTCCAACTTTCGAATTGCACCACAACCCTGTTAGACGTGAAAGAAGAAGAGTTGGTAGAGATAGAACAACTCGATTGAGAAATGAGATGGACACAACTGTTTCTAGACAAAGACAATATTGATAAATTGTTTTGTTAAATTGTAATAACAGTTGAACTATTAAATGAGAAATTAATTATTTACCTCTTGTTTACTTTGTTAATTTTTTCTATTTACTGTGTAAAAAAAAATGGTTCATAATTTCTTTTAGAAATGCTACCGCTCGAGCGTGAGGTGTTCGAGAAAATTTTCCAGAACGCCTCGCGCTCGAGCGGTGAACTGTTACCGCTCGAGCGTGAGGGGTGCGCAAACTTTTCAGCGCACCCCTCGCGCTCGAGCGGTAACAATTCACCGCTCGAGCGCAGGCTCCCCATTACTTTCTCTTTCCACCTCCCTTTCAATTCCCCTTATATTTCCTCTTCTCCACCCATTTCCTTATCTCCTTATCTCAAATCCACCATTCTCCATTCCCCTTCTCCTTATCTCATTCTCAAAACAAATTCTCATCTCATTCTCAAATCATCTCATTCTCAAACAATGGCTCCCAAGAAGGTGAAAGATAATCCCGGCTCTTCTTCTTCTTCGTTTGATAGAACTAGATTTGTTAGTGATGCGGCGCAGGCGCGGTATGAACATGCAAAAATTAATAGAAACCCGATTCTTGAGCGGGGATTTCGTAGACAAAGAGAAGATCGATACGTTGGGCCTCTTTTGGGGTTGGAGATGCGCAGATGGGAAAAATTTGGAACTCAACCGAGAGCGGCGGTGGTATCGGTGGTGCGAGAGTTTTATGCAAATGCGGGTGAGAGGACGGATGCCAAGGCCTTTGTTCGAGGTAAACTTGTGTCATTTGATTCGGGTATAATCAATGCTTTTTTAGAAACGCCAGAGGTCGATGATTCTGCCTTTCAGGCTTTGGTTGCTAACCTTGATTATACTGTGATCATCAACACCCTGTGTCATCCAGGGGCGATATGGAAACCAATAGGGGGGTCACCAAGTTGTTTTGATGAAAAATATCTGACGGCCGAGAATGCTCTTTGGTATTTGTTTTTGGTGAGGAGAATGATGCCAGTCTCACACAAAAGTGAAGTACAAAAGGAGCGAGTCGTGGTGCTATATGCTTTGTCTCAGGGTTACCCAATCAATGTGGGAAAACTTATCAATTCTCAAATTTTGATGAGCGTTCATAACAGACACATCGGGCTTTTCTTTCCCTGTATCATATCAGAGTTGTGTGCGATGGCAGGGGTTGTGTTCCGTGATGATGAAGAGTGGATGCAACCAATGAAGCCCATTTGTGCACAGGACTTGCAGCGGAAATACGCTAAACGACAGTTAGACTTCAGGACGGATGAGGGAGATACAGGTGGATCGAGTACCGCCGCCCCGCGTCGAACACAACCCCACAGACGGTCCCTAAACGACAAAGTAGATGAGATGCTTGCCTTCATGGCTCATCAGGAACAACTTAACTTGAACCACAATGAACATCTCGCATTTATCGAGTCCACGATGCAGACAACGATGGTCGAGAGGGGTGTTGACCCAGTGACCATCCATTCACCTCCTCCGTTCAATTTTCAATATGACTATCAGCCGCAAGGGAATGCAACAGGAGTGCCACCACCAGATAATGACGAGGATGAGTAGTGATCAACGAGTGAGGTATGTGAGTGAGGTATGTGATATCATGTTCTTCTTGGTATATTACTGTAGTTTTTGGTTCTTTAATTTTAATTTACTTATCGCAGATGAGCAGGATAAAAAGAAGAACAACAAATTTGAGGAGATGGACGTCAATAATGTTGTTTCATATTAACTTTCGATTGTGTATTTTCTTCTGTTGAGATGTGTAAAATTTTCAAAAAAATTGGAACGTTTATGTTTATATTTTTTATTTCATCTTTGTTTATTTGAGTTATTTTTCCTGCACTTGTATTCATCTTATCTTTCGTTTATTAACACTATACTGAATAAATAATAAAATATAGACAACGCAACAATGCAAACTGTACAACAATAAAAACGTTGAAGTTACAGTTAATTAGCATAATCATCATCATAATGAAAATGATACAAATGGCTTCCTGTTCCACAATCAGGTGGATATCAGGTGGATTGCGTCTTCTCCTCCCTCTCCGCAATCCTACATTTTCAGGAATTTGCTCATTTGAGTAACCTGGATAAGTGACAGGGGAAATAACATTCCTCTGTGGTCGAGTGTCATGCACAATATGCTGAGGTCCAACGTTAAGCAAATTAGTGAAACTTTGTGTGTTGGACCAATAAGGAGTCTGAAAATCAGTTTGACCAAACGGATGAAAATCACCGAACCTTGGATAACTGAAAAAATCAGGTTGAGTATTAGATGTTCCTGCAATATTCAACTCAGCTGACGTAATAATCGTAGAGTCTCCTGCAAACCCACTTGGTTGCCTAACCATATCACTTCCCCATCCTAATGATGACTGATGCGAAAACGGAGAAGGCGTACTAAAATTTTGTTGAACATTCATTTCTCCAACAAAAGTATTGTACGGACGTGGTTGAAAACCAACGACATTCACTGCAGGTGATATGGTGCGCACAGTTATTCGATTGTACCATTAAAAGTAGTCTTCGTCAGTTTGCATCGATCGCCCGTGTCGCACCCCTTTACAAACATATCTGAGCCGATTATTCCACAACTCAATTGAATTTCTATGATACTCTCTCCAATCGGTGTTTCGATGTCCTATTCTCGTGATATTATGCATATCGTCATTGTCGACGGCAGACCCTGGAATTGATTGCCGTCTTCGAAATTGTCGCATTACACGATTAGGACGATGCATCTCCACGATGTCAAAGCATATAAGGGGAAAAACACATCGCAATATTTTATTGTCGTATGAATCAATAATTGTCTTCACATCTATGTCATTTTTCTGATATACGCTCCAATTAAACTGTAAAAAAAAAGTAAATAAAATGTCAGTATTCATTTAATAAATCAAAACAAAATAGTCTTCGTGTCATCAATATTACGTATTAACATTTTATAATACCCCATTATTATTCATACGATCTAGAGAATCCCTTATAATTCTTACGGAATGTGTTGGCGAATGTGTGTAACTAAATCCATATTTCCACCTACAATTATAAAAAAAACAAATACATATCAACAAAATAGACAAGATATATATGATATTACCACCATAAATTTTAAACATTACCGTGCATCATATGGAGAAACTGGAATGAAAGCATCCGGATCAACGGGAGGTACAACTAATGTTAACCCATTTCGATCGGGGTTAACACATTTAATCCTGCTCCATGCCCATACCTATTTATAATAATTAAAAAAATTAAAAAATTTAACCAAAATATTATGTTAAATATTCACATCACATTAATGATACCTGCAGGATATATAAAGGTCCAGCCATTGTAGTCTTCTCTATACGTGATGCGTTACACAACTCACGGTATAGAAATGCTAAAACTGCACTACCCCAACTATAAGACTTCACGTTATCAACATCTCGTAGCAGTTGCAAAAATATAAGTCTAGCTGACCCTCCTTGGTAGTCAGGAAACATTATTCCTCCAATAATCATTAACGCAACACAACGAGTAAATTTCACAACATCTACTTCTGAAGTTTCATCATTAACAAGGTTAGATATACAATGATCGTGTAGTGCAGTCATAGATAGATGACCACCTTTCAAATAATTTGAAGCTGGCAAAAATCCCAACATATCCAAACATATGTGCTGCCATTCCTCAACTTTATGTGACACATCTACGCCAGTTACTGCTTCACCATCAATTGGTAGACCCCAAATTATCGAAACATCTTGTAATGTCACTGTTGTTTCACCACATGTAAAATGAAACGTATGTGTCTCGCGTCGCCAACGTTCAACAAGCGCAGTAATCAAATGATTATCAAGAACTTGAGAGCCACATTCTAAAACTCCATAAAAACCCATATGAATTAAATATGCGAGTACACGCCTGTGTAAATAATTATCAGTATACAACTTCCAAATCAAATGGTCTGACCTCTTCAATTTGACAATATCATCAACTGTTAACGAAGACACGCTTGATGACATATGTGTCGCTTGTAAATAGAGGACACTGGGATCTTCTGGATTTCGATTATCTGCCATTCTGAACTATGCTTTAAATCTTCTCAACTTTGTCAAAAAAAATTTCGGTGAGGAATTATGAAACCGATGAATGAGAGAATGAGAGAGTAAAGATAAGAGAATGAGAGAGTAAAGATAAGAGGAGGAAAGAATAGGAGGGAAGGAACGAAGAAGGAATCGGGTAAGATAAGGATTGGACGAATGGAGTAAAAACACGTAGGCGCGGTAGGATAAGGATTTGATGAATGGAGTGACACATGGTGCTCCACGTGGGAGCGTCCGCGCTTAACAAGCGTGGACGCTGCTCCACGTGGGAGCGTCCACGCTTGGTAAGCGCGGATTGCATTACTTTTGCAAATCTTTTTTTTTTCAAATTAGTTTTGAAATAAATTTTAAAATTTGAATTATTTTTAAAAAAAACCCTTTAGAGGGGGGTGAATAAACTCGTTCATTTGTTTGACGTTTTTTCAAAGGTCTAAGAATCCTATTAGAGATTATAGCTTATCTTATTCGAATATATTACCAGCAGATCACAATAACTTATGCGGAAACGATATGATGGTTTAAGGTGAAAATAATAAAACAGTAGGCAGTAAACAGTGGTTGTTTCTGGAAGTTCGAAGATGAAATCTTCTACGTCTCCCTTTCTTCTGTTTCCAAAAAGTATCACTAAAAGACTTTGTTTTTACAGTACAACTCTTGTACCCACCCACTTCACTAGGAATTACCATTCGCCTATTGAAGCTCTTAGTTTCACAACACAGAATAATGAACACAACAAAGTTTTGGAAAAGACTCTTTTCCAGATTACAAACTCTTCTCAATAAGATGTAGTAAAGTGAATAGCTTGTGAAGAGGTAACGAAACAGCAGCACAAGATGATATCGGAAGATCAGATATTTGCTATAAAGATTGTGCTGCTTTTCTGTATATTTGAGCTTAAAGATAAATATTAGTTCCTGATTGCTCAAAACAACATTGGATAGAGAACGTGTTCCTTGATAATGATAATTGTTGTTTTCTATATTGGATTGATCCTTTAATATATAGAAACCTTGAATCCAACATCTATAAACAAAACGGCTTCTTTGACTTCTGAGTAAATAATTATATCAACGAAAAAGGGTCCTGCAAAAAGCTTCAGAATAATCAGTCTTAGTTTTATACCAAAACTAGTAAGGCGCTTTAAATGTCTTCGTACAACATTAATTGGTGCAATTAATACTAGTACTATATAAAGTAACGGTAACATTTAAGACTTGTAACTATCAAACGAAAGACGTTAGTTCTGCTTTTTCTTAAGCTATGTTCTGTTTCTGCTTTTTACAAGCCGTTCAGTACTCGATAAGTACTGCTTCTGTTTTAGCGATACGAGTGCTTCTGCTATTTATTTGTCTTCTGTTTTTACTATCACGACCTACTGGTTCTGACTCTCATCACCATAATTAAATTAAGTCTAACACATGTCTAACTTGCAAAACAAAATAATCAAAAAGAAAAAGGAAGAAACTATGGATATAGTATTCTAAACTTTTTACATGTGTATATATGCCACATTTATCCGATAATTTATATAATGATAAATAAATTGATTATACATTGATCAATCAAAGAAATACACATTTGATTAACATTAATATGATTTAGTCAGTTTGATTGTTTTGTGAAATCGAATTACATTTAACTCATTTGACTAAAAAACTCAATACCTTCATATGAGAATGAAAATAATGATCATTATTTACAAAAATTATTTAAATTAAAGTGTAAATTGAAACTATACATTAATTAAATGTAAGTTTATTTTCAAACATAACGAAAGTCATAAAATTTCAAAGTCTCCAAAACAACATATATAATAAAGAGATTTAATCTCGATATTTGAAATGTAATTATAGAATTAAATCGTCCAACCAAATATGAAGAAAAAGAAAATTCAAATATTAATATACGACAAGTAGAAAAATTAGAAGTACGAAATAGCAATAAAAGTAAAACGTGCAAGTGGATCGACTCATCATGTTTTCATTGAAATATGATCCATATAAGAAAAAAGCATTTGTCATTAGTTGGTTATAGCGGCATCCCAAAACCGTTTGGGTTAGAGAAATACAAATTATTCGTTAATATTCCATCAATTCCTCGTTACCTTGCCTTTCAATAACTTATTAATTTTTTTTATTATGTTTTCTTCAATAATTTAGGTACACATCTAACTTGCAAAACAAAATAATCAAAAAAAAAAAAGGAAGAAACTATGGATATAGAATTCTAAACATATTTACGTGTGTATATATACCACATTAATCCAATAATTCATATAATAATAAAAAAATTTGTTGTAATGAATACAAACTGAAGAATACAATTTAATTATACATAGATCAATAAAAAAAATACACATTAGACTAACACTAATATGATTTCATCTATTTTTGATTGTATTGTGAAATCTAAGTAAATTTAAATCAAAAAAACTTGACACCTTGACATGAGAATGAAAATGATGATTATTATCTACAAAAATTTATTTAAGTTAAAGATGTAAATTGAAACTATACATGATTTAAATGCGAATTTTTTTTTAAAACATAACGAAAGTCGGAAAATTTTCAAGTCCCCAAAACAACATATATGATAGAGAGATTGAACCTCGAGATTCGAGATATAATTATGGAATTAAATCGTCCAACCAAAAATGAATAAAGAAGAAAATTCAAATATTAATATCCAATAAATAGAAAATTTTAAAAAGTACGATATAGTAGTAAAAAGTAATGCGTTTAAGTGGACCGACTCATCATATTTTCATTGCAATAAGATCCTACAAGAAAATCCATTTGTCATTTGTTGGTTATAGCGGCATCCCAAAAACGTTTGTCATAGAGAAATATTAAATTATTCATTAATATCCATCAATCCCACGTTAACTTGCCTTTTAATAACTTTTTAATTTTACTCAAAAAAACTCAACACCTTCACATCAGAATAATAATAATGATCATTATCTACAAAAAATTATTTAAATTAAAGCTGTAAATTGAATCTGTACATTATTTAAATGTGAGTTTTTTTTAAACATAACGAAAGTCGGAAAATTTCCAAGTCTCCGAAACAACATATATAATAGAGATATTGAACTTAGAGATTCGAGATGTAATTATGGAATTAAATCGTCCAACCAAAATGAAAAAAAAAATTCAAATATTAATATCCGACATTTTTCATTGAAATATGATCCATACAAGAAAAAACATTTGTCATTAGTTGATTATAGCAGCATCCCAAAAATATTTGCTTTAGAAAAATATAAATTATTTGTTAATATCCATCAATCCCTCGTTAACTTTCTTTTCTATGACTTTTTAATCTTTTTATTAGGTTTTCTTCAATAATTTAGGTTCACGTCTAACTTGCAAAACAAAATAATCAAAACAAATAATAAAGAAACTATTCATATAGTATTCTAAGCATATTTACATGTCTATATATACTACATTAATCCAATAATTCATATAGTAATAAATAAATTTGTTATATTTCTAAAAATTCAATTTTATTCCCTAAATCCATAAATCTGTTTATTATCCAATATAGTTTGATTTTATCGCGTTTCTAATTAAAGAAAAAAGATGATAAATAATAGTAGATATATAATATATATGGACAAACACTGAACATTAATTGTATGTCATATATGATTACCAAAAGACAAATATATTCATATATCTAATAATTAACACATATGACACAAATATATATAAATATATTACATAAACACACATGACACATATTAACACACATATATATATAAATATATTACATAAATTATACGATATTATATATTAAAATCCGTAGGTTCTGATTTACCATTTTCATTTTATAGAATTTGCAAGAAATATATTTTAGAGACTGATTACTATAATAAACCAAAGGCTCCGTGGTTAAAAAATATAAAATTCACTAATTCTAAAACAAAATATTCAAGATTTATAAATCATTGTCTGATCAATCCGAGAATTCCTCCAAAAATTTAAAATAAAAGGTGTCATAATTATCAAATTGATTTCTTAAACAATCAAAATATCAAATTACTCACCAAAAAAATAGTTGGTAGTCTAATACAATTAGAGGGGTTCGAATTGATATAACGGTGGGAGGCTTATTGAAGACTAGCCATCGAGGCACACGCGTTGCGTGTGTCATGAATATATGAGGCTAATATAATAAACCTTCATGATTTTACAACACCATGACGTTAAATTATTTTTTTTACTTGATCCATGAGAAGCAATGGATTCCAAAGTTTAAATAAATATGTCAATCTCAATTTGTTATCTCGCATGATATAAGTGTTGATCTTCAAAAATAATACTCTTTTGAATCAATATTATCATATCATGTGAAATAATGATAGAATTCAATGTAAAATAAGTAAACAAATAGTTAAAAAATTGTCTAAAAAACATGAGAATATCATCGCACTAAAATTTATTGAATATGAAAACCTAAAATTTATCTTTTACATTCATCTAATAAATTCAAAAATAAAAAATAAATTTGTAGATATCTTTAAGTATTTTATGCATAATCTAAACCCTCTGGGCAAAACTAATAAGTAAATATTAATTTTATCGAATCATACCATAGTACAACGATATCCACGTCCACGTCGATATCATAACTTAGCAAGAAATTTCGGTGAAAGTGAGATAAATTATCGATGGCAATTGTCTGACCCAAGAATTTGTTTGCATTGCCAAGCTCTATTGTTTCATGATGAAACTTCACAATTCTGCTGTAGAAATGGAAATACAAATTTGGATCATATCCCTTATCCTATTGAATTGCAAGAGTTGTATGCTGCGGATAATGAGGACGCATATATTCATGACACACGATAAAGGAAATTAAAAAGTGAGTAGATAACCATTACCTTTTAGGGCTGGCGCATAATTTTTTAATCTCCTGCGATTAGTTTACGGTAGTTTATGAATACAAAATAGAACAATTACATATTTTTAATTTAAAATGATAATTTTCGTCTAAGAATATGTGGAAAGGAAAAACCGTGTGAATTGTGGAGAATAGGAAACAATTTTAATAGAATTTTTGATAAATCAAACCTTATGCTTTGTTGCCGAAATCTGAGAGTAGAACGTGTCCCTTGCTCATTGTTTTGTCAGCATTATGTATTTGCGCTTATATCTGAGAGAAGTTTTGGAGTAGGGAATACATTTTTGTAGCGTTATGAACTTTAATAAAATAGTAGAGATATAATGATTTTTTTAAAAAAATTGAAATTTTAAAAACAAAGTCAATTAGTAAACATGAATATAAAATTTGAAAAATCATAGAATAAATACAATATACAGAAATTAATGAAAATTTATGCAATTATTAAACGTAAATGAAGGATATAAATGAAGGATATAGATGAAGAAAGTTGGTGTCAGAAGATGATAACATGTTTTAATTAGATAAAACATTGTGGAAACATGTATAAGATTTGAGGTGGGAGGTTAATTAGTCTCATACAAACCATACTTATTTTTTTTTTTATTGAAAATACATATTTTGTGTTTTTAAAATCCAAAATACAATAAGGTTCAAATATTATATCAGTATAATAATAAACATTATTTAGGTAAACATAATTTTATTATTTTTTACCTCATATATTTAATTTAAAATTTAAAAATCTTATTGTATAAAAAAATATCTTAAATGTATAATTTGTGCTACCAAGTATTTGTCATCAGAATAAAAAAAAACATTTATTTAAAATATATTTATGAAACCATGCTAAAACAATATTAATTTTATGAAGATAATGCTAAAATAATAATGATATATTTTAAATCACCCATAGTCCCACTAATGCTGAAGGCTGGTTTTTGGCTTCTGTTTTTTATCTTCATAAGACAGCCATCCTACACTGTCCTCGTCAGAAATCAAATATAACATTATTATTCAGAAAGAGTAGATATCAAACCTTGTGGCCTTAGGAATAAAACTCGGGCTTCAGATTGAACAACTTGAAGGCTCTACCACCTCGAGCCTGAAATTCCAACGGGTGATATAGCAACAATGGGCATATAGATCTGTCTCAACACCACTGTTTGTGTTTGAAATGAATTATCATTTATCATAGATTAGTTAGCCACAGTAAATGGATTTTTATTCATCATATAAAGAATGTTTGTTATTAAAATTGTTTTGCCGAAAAAAATTCATATTTAAGCGACTGCTGAAATGTGCAAAAGAACAAATTATAATAAATGCAATATAATTTCTTAACCACAACATTTTTAAAATATAAAAATTTTTAATGTTAAATGGATCACTCCCTTGAGACACACTGGACGCTCTAACCATGCCTATTCCATGGGAAAAATTGTGTGATGGATTTTGAACATTAAAAGCTGAACCACTTACAGCACCACCACTAAAGCCTACGTTTGGATCATTGGTATTTGAAAGAGTTTTGAAAATAGGTTGGGCGTGTAGTACAGGAGTCTTTGCTGTGGATGAAATCCCCATTGGTGTATGAACATTAGAAGTATGCTCTTAATTACCTGACCCACTAATCCCACCTCTACCATGATTGAAATAGTATGGAGCTGACCCAGGTAATGTCATACCTTCTCTAACTTCTATACAATAAATGGGTAATAAGAACAATAAAGAATCGGTTTTTTTAGATGATTTCACCTTCAAAACACTTACCTTGAAACTTTTCAGTTTTAACTAGCAATCTGAAACAAGACCCACAAAAAGTTGAGGGGAAAAACTTAACAAAAAAACCAAGGAAAAGCAGGAAAATGAACATAGAGTAGGTTGTATTTGGAACAATTTTTGAACATGGGTTTTCCAAGAATCATACGGAAAAAGGAAAAGAAAATGAAAGTTCAAGCTCTATCACTCACAGATAAAAAAAAATAAAGAAAGAGTGAAAGTTTGAATATTTTGACAAAATGAATCTCAAAGGAACCCCATCATCAAAAGCTCATGCTCAGAAATGCAGAAACTTATTTCGTAATCACTCAAACTTGTTACTCTGCCTTACTCAACCCCCTCAAACAGAAAGCAAATGAAAAATGAAATTTATTACCAAATTTTTTATTTGGTTTGTTGCATAAAAACAACCGCAACTCCACAAAAAATGTTATGTATCGCAAATCTCATTATTGACAAATCAGATAAACGTTAAATAATCACAGTGCAAATATAAAAACGAACAGATTCCAAAGTTCAGAAGAAGTTTTTAACAGATCTACAGCGCATAAGATTAAAAAACAGAGCTAAATTCAACTACGAAACGATTAGTTTCCAAACGCTTACCTAGCAAAACGATCGCGAAGACGAACGGATATGCGCGCCTTTCCCACGCGGCAGCCATAACTTTGAACTCAACAATCAACGATACAAATCTCTGTCTCTCTATTTAGTGAGTTTTGTATCTGAAATATACACAATGGATGAACCCGTCACGGCTGATGACATCTCGGGGGTGGGAAAATAAATTAGATTGACGTAAAAGATTAAATCTTCAATTGATGGATCGAGACAATATCCAGAAATTGCAAAAGAACGCTGTTGTGTACTTACCAGAGGATCCTTATGATTTCTTGGCCGGAAAATTGATTTTCAATCGGCAAGGATGTGGTGTTCGGATAGTCGAGTCCTCAACCGAATATATGTTGGAGGAGATCGTGGATTTGGTCCATCCCAATCCAGCAAATTTCGAGAGAGAAGATTTGTAAGGATCCGAGAGAGAAGCTTTGTGAGGTTGTAGATAATTTCGAGAGAGGAGATATGTGAGGGTCAATCAACCATATGTGAGAGAATCGTGCAGAGTGGGTGGTTTGTTTGGAGATGTGGGTTATCTAGAGAGAGAATTTATTTTGAGCGTGAAGCAAAAGGATAAAAGGGCAAAAAGGTCAATAAAAACTTGGTGTCCGCAGTGACGGTTTGTATTTGTCTCTCAGCTTTAATAAACAGTAGAGATGAATGAAGTTAGAGGGGCATTTTGCAATTAAAGTAGAACACCCCAAATCCAGTTACTGCAGCATTTACAAAGACTGACACACTCGTTGAGATAGATTATTATCTTCAACTCTCTCTCACCATCATTTATCTGTTTTCTGGTTCACGCGTCTCGCCCTTCTCGGTACTTCTCAGGCCCGTTGTTTCATCAAGAAATGGAATTTTTCTAGATTCTTACCGACATTCTTGATCTGGGTTATTCGCCGTTCCCCAAGATCTCTGTTTTTTGTTGTTGTTGCTGCTGTATATGCTACTTGTTTCGCCTTTTCAAAATCTTGAGATTTCAATTTGATCTGGGCATTGGTGGTTTCTGAGGCATCTGTTCTACGCGTTGTTCAATAGATACACCCATCCAAAGAAGTCATCTGATGATCTTTTTGGTGAGTTTTTTTTTCCTTTCATTTTTCTATTGTACTTCACTGTTTGTTCGTTTTATTTCGGAGATTTAAATCCTGGATTTTGTGACTACTTGTACTTTCAGCTGCCCCTGGATCTCTTCTTGTTTTGTTTGTTTGTCGTTTCTTTTTGTTGCAACCTTGTAAAAATTGTTCTTGCATGCGTCTCTTGGAAGGACATTCTTCTGTTATTCAGTATTATTGGGTGCGACATCGCTTGAATCTAAGGTTGGTTTAATTAAAGATTTGGTTTATGTGTATAGATGTTGTTTATGTGCTTCTTGAATATGCTGTGTGTTGTGGACTTTGTGTAAATAGCTGGATGTGGTTGATGGATTTTATCTTTATTGTGACCAATAGGATCTAGCAGGCATGTTTGCCCTCTCGAATGGGAGGGAAAAAAATTATTTTTCTCAAAAAATACAAGTTACTCCACTCCTTTGGTGATGGTATTTTGACATCTGATATCGGGAGTAGTTTATACTTTCGAATGTTTGTCGCAGAGAGATTCATTTGAAAATGTTTTGCACAGGCCAATTCATTCTTAGTGCTAGTCTGGGTCGTTTTCCTGTATTGTCGAAGAAGCTTCCTAGAAAAGTGTTCATTGTTTGAAAATGGTGAAAACATGCTGAGGAAATTGTATGATGTGTATTATCTATGTTATTCTCGTCCATATCACTTTGAATGCAGTGGTCTGAAAAGACTGATATTGTGCAAAGTGCTCCATACCTTTCTTCAGGGTCAGAAGTTTTAGCTGCTCAAGAATTGGGTATTGGAAAATGAGCAATCTAAAAAGCCAATGGCTGTCACATGGTTCAATTTGTCTAATCTTCACATAGAGGTTTTCAATGAACATTGCCTATTTGCCCCTTCATGTAGTTGTATTCTTTGGCGATATAGTTGAATGAAGCTTGAGTGCAAAGGCTATTGTCTTGTGCTGTAACCCGCACTTCTGGTAGTCATATAAAGTTTATCAATTCGATATATCTGATAACGTCTGCTGGCTTATTTCAGATTGAAACTCTTCCTTCGTGAAAGCCTATTCAAGATACACACTCATTAAATTCGTATGGTCTCTTTTTCTTCTTAGTTCGTTCTTTATTTTTGATGTATTTGCTTCACAGTTCCCAAATATGCTGTTCTTTGATGAAAATAATGGGTTACATGTCTTACTTTGATACTACTCTCGTGTTCTGAGATTTAAGGACCCTGTGAAATCCTGTGAACAATTGTTTTCTTGATCTTTTTATTCTTATGTTATATGACATAAGATTAACTGCTATTTTTTTCGTTAGAAATATCGACAATTCAGGTGTTAACGCCAAGTTTAAAAAAATGGGCCGAGGTAGAGCCAAGGGAAAGAAGCTAACCATGACTAACCAAGACGACACTGTCAGTGGCGAAGATGAAAAACTTCCTGCGCAGAAGAAAAGGGGACGACCTCAAAAATCACTTAAAGACGAGGTAGACGAAGAAGAAGCTCAGAAAATAGAAGATGTGTCCAGTGAAGACACAAGCGAGGCACCGAATAAAGACTCAAAAAGCAAGATGGCACAGAATGGGAAAAAACGTATGAAGAATGGTGAAATGAAGGAGAAAGCTGACTCGGTGAAGGATGAAAATGGAATTGCAACTGGAATAACCACTGAAGAAGAGCCGAATAAGTCTGGTGGTTTTCGCCAAAATGGAAATAGGCGAAAGAGCAAACCTCATCGGGCTGCTGAAGCTGTTGTTGAGTGCAACTGAGATAGCGATTTTAGCTGATGATTTTCCTTGTAATGGTTCTTGATTCTACATTAAAGCCTTTTCCCTTTATCGCGCCTCATTTTTTGGGAACGTTCGACTAGTTTTGTTTCGGTATCGTTGCTTGTGATGATTGTTGCTTTTATTCTGGATCTTTGCATGACTTATAAGATACGGTTAACCACACAACCTTGAAATAGATCCTACTTCGTTTTCAATCTTTCAGTTGTTTGTATTATGTAGCCATGATGATTGAGATTATTTTGGATCTTGTTGTGTATGGTATATAATTTAATATTGTTAAACAAATGTTAAAAGTTGTTCGAATTTACATTTTATTTAAAAAACCCCAACAGTTGAACTTAACATCGAAATGACATCTTCTTGATGGGTTCAATAACTGATCATTCAAGAATTTTATAGTTCAGAAACGGGAGGAAACGAAGCTAAGGTATTGACGGGTCAAGATCGATCCATGGAAGTTTATTGATCATGTTTGGACTCATGGAACTAGTCTATTAAAATCTCGTGGGTGACGAAGACATAAACCGTGCATGTTTAAAACGTTGGGGATTTAGTGCTTAATAGAGTGAACAGCGCGGGGGAAGAGCATCAATGGGAGTCGTCCCCGGAAGCAAGCGACAGCCCCACGGAAACGAAGAAGTCAAAAGGGAAAACACCCCAAAGGCGGCGCCGCCGCACAAGTTCTCGAACAAAGTATGTTTATTATATGTTTGTTGAAGTTTTCTGGGTGGATTTTCTGTTTTTAGTTTCTGAGTTTTTATTTGTGTGTTTTTCTTGGTGATTTTTTGCAGAATCTCCGGCTGAGTTTTTTGCGGATAACGAGAATATTACTGGGTTTGACAATATAAGGTTTATGATTGCAAGCAACGAAAGCACGAGCTGATGAACTTGCTCTTCTTGGAGCACCACTTGACACAGAGGATCTTACGGAGCAAATAATAGATAAACTTGGTGATGACTACGAGGATTGGTTCGTGTCGTTCAAGCAAGAAACTCCTCAATCACATTTGAAGAACTACATGAAAAGCTGCTTAATTTTGAAGCATCAATGTTGTCAACTAAACCAGAACCTTCCTATTTTCCTGCTACATCAAACCCCACCATCAAAAAACACCTCTTGGCGCCCTTTAAATACCAACACAAATCACACAACATCATCCACATTTGGCAGACCAGCATCTTTTTCTAAATGTCGACATATCCGTCCACCTTTCCGCCAATATCTAGGTTATTGTCAAATCTGCAGGGTTCAAAATCACACTACAAAAAAAAGATGTCCATCTTACAAACTGATGCCAATAACCCCAACAAGCAACTCCAATGGTCAAGCAAATTTGGAACACAAATAATGTTTCCATTGTATTCTTACCATCCACTTTCTTGTGAAGGAACTTCACACGGGCGCAACAATAAAGAATGGCAAAACTAAAGATGGTGCCTATGAGTGACCAGTATCAACTCCACTTCTAGCATTTTCCAGCATAAAAACTTCCTACTTTTGAGTGGCATCATAGACTAGGACATCCCACATTCTCAATTCTAAAAGACGTTTCTAGAAATAAACTAGGCTTAGATTCTCCGTTTTCAGCAAATTTTTCGTGTAACTATTGCTTTTGTAACAAAAGTCATAAATTGCCGTTCTCAAAGTCCATAGTTGTCTCATCTCAGCCCATTGATATTATCTTTCCAGACGTATGGACTGCAACGTATACAATGTTTTCAAATTAGGGTTTTAAGTACTATGTAATATTTGTGAACCACTTCACTAGATATATCTGCTGGTTCTACCCCATTAAGCAAAAATCCGAAGTCAAACAAATTTTTATTATATTTAAAACCATTGTTGAAAAACACTTTGACAAGAATATCAAAACGTTATATTCAGATAATGGTGGAGAATATATAGCATTTGCCAATTTTCTTGCAACTCATGGAATTTCTCACTACACTACACCACCACACACACCCGAGCACAATGGATTTTCAGCTGAGAAATGAAACATATGATATATATTGTATAACTTTAATATCTATGAAAAAACATAAAGAAATTCAAACATGGAAGACTTTTTTTAACCGCCATTTTTGCAAGTGGAGATCCAAACTCTCCAATTTGTTCAGTAAAAAATTTAATCTGTGAAACATGTTTGATAACAACTATAGTATATTGGATATAAAATATGTTAAGCAAAACTTATAAATATCATACCTCATTAATCATTGCAGCTTGTGTATTTAAATCGGGCTCTAGTCTTTTGATTATTGTCTTCAATCCTCGTCTTACTTCATCAGTGTAAACACATGTTCCAGAAAATTGGAACATTGGATTGAGAAAATATGCTAAAAACACACAAATTTAAAATTATATAACGATAACCACAACAATGGATTTATTTTTTGTAAATATAATCTAATTTTACCTGCAGCATGTAGGTGTTGGTGTAATTGATTATACCAACGCTCATCAATCACATCCCAGTACAATTGTCAGTCTTTCACACTTTCTTTTATAGATAATTTAGCTCTATCCATTGCTTCATATATAATCGATAGCGTTGGCTTATTGTCTTGATCAACCAACTTCAAAACTTTGACGAGAGGTTCCATTGCTGTGCATATATCACGAGCCGCCTTCCAAAATTTTGTGTCCAAAATGATCGCTGTAATTTTTTCGACATCTTTTCTTCTCTTGCTTGTATTGTTGTATTCACGCCACTCAACTGAAGTGCACAATCTCTTCAAATCTTGACAATACCGGACGAGACTTTCTAAAGAAATAAATTCAGTAGCAAAGCGAGTGATTCCAGGTCTCAACAATTCACGATCATTTGTGTAGATTTTCATTAAGTTCACGATTTTGTCACTATTGTATATAAAACTTGTTATTTGCTTTGCTTTATCAATGCACCTCTTTACCTTTGTCATCTTATCAATATCTTCAAGCATAAGATCAATGCAGTGTGCAGCACAAGGTGACCAAAACATGTGAGGTCTTTCAATCATCAATTTCTGTCCAGCAGCTTTGTTTGCACTTTCACTATCTGTAACCACATGTACAACATTTTCTTCTCCAATATCGTCAATAACATTATTCAGAAGAGATAATATAAAATCGGCTGTCTTTCTTTTGTTTGTGCAATCCACTGAACTATGAAATATCATGTTGCGATCGCAGTATATCATAAAATTAATGATAGGATGCTTGTTGCGTGTGCTCCAACCATCACACATTATTGTACATCCATATTTTGGCCATTTGGATTTTAATGTATTCAAATATATAGTGATATCTTCAACCTCCTCTTCCCGGAAAACACCACCTATTTGACGTCCCGAAGGACCTTGTACTCCAGGTCCAACATTTGCGATGGTATTAATCATTGCTTTGTAGTATGGACCACTATCTGCTGCATGAAATGGAATTGCATTGTATATAAACCATTTTGAAATAGCCTTCCCAACATCTTTGACCTTTTCAGGAGCAAACCAATTTTTTATACTCTTTCGTTTCTATGAAAACATGTAAGAATCAATCCCTTTCGATGGTAACTGAGCTCCCTCTCGTACGCTAAAGCTACGAGTCATCTGTTTTCTTAAATTGGGATTTGCACTTTGTGATGATGAACTACCACTAACATTTCCTGAAATTAAATAATATAATCTAATCAGAATTTTTATATTACTCCATTAAAATTAAGTTTTTAAAATGATACATTAATTTTGAACCATATCGGATATGCATCAACTATAAAAATAAAATATTTATTTATCTGAACCATATCGGTTTTGCATATCTTCCTCAAATGCTCTTGTTCTACAACTTTCTTTCATTGCTTTTCGCAGTGCCCTATTTTCCATATCTTCTAAAGTTTCTTCATAGGTATTATCAAATTTATCATCATTTCCACTGTCACTGCAGTTATCGAGTCCATGTATGCTCTGTTGAATTGCATTAATAGCAATTTCTTTCTTTTTTTTGATTAAATTTCTCTCGTTCTTAGTATCTTGAAGATGTTTCCGGAACATCAATGATATTTCTTTTGGAGCTTTAGTGCATGACTCAACATTTCCAGCAACATGAGCAATATGTTGCTTTAATCTTGTAATTCCACCAGTTATAATTTTTCCACAAAATTTGCATTGTATTGTCTTTCTATCACCTCCGATGGATTTACCAAACTCCCAACCAATATCGAGTTTTGGAGCCATTGTTCATAGGATTTACTGATTTGCACTTTAAATAAAGAAACTGATAAATTGTATCGACAAGATGATGATAAATTGGGTAAATGTGTAAGTACATATTTTATAGTAAACAAAATTATTTTCATTATCCGTTGTACATAATAAATCGTAGATGATGATGAATAATTGGTAAATGTGATAAAGATGATTAATTAATTTTATAAATAATTAGTAATTCATAATATGTAAATAAAAAATACACTAATATTAAATAAATTTTCATTACTAAAAAATTTAAATATATATTATTTTGTAGTGGGATGATATTATATGATAATAAAATTTAATAATATTATTTAACAATTAATAAAATAATGAGACAAATATTTATTTACCAAAGAATTTTAATATAATACATAAACAAACATGTGATAAAGATGATTAAGTAATTTTATAAATAATTAGTAATTCATAATAAATAATTAAACAATATACTAGTATTAATTAAATTGTCGTTACTAAAGAATTTAAATATATATTAAATAATATTATTTAAAATCTTTAATTATATAGTATTTCTGTAAAATTAATTAAATTGTCAATACAACTCTAGGTTTAAAAACTAGCTCAAATAAAATTCAGTCAACAAATTTTAGTTCAATCAATCAACGAACAATAATAACTATTATGAACAAAAATAATAACGTTACTTTTTAAGATTCCTTCGTAAAATCAACAAAGAATATTATTACCTGTCAATATTAAACATTTTTATTAAAAAAATTATAAAACAAAATTATTTTAATTTCGATAAAAAAATTAATACCTGTGAAATTTGGATTACACAATATCTCCGGACCAGTAAAAATTAAAGCTGAAAAATAGCCGTGGAAAAATTGAAGCGACAAGAAACAATTCACGCAAATGAATCAAGTGTGCACTTTACTCATGCTGCATTCATTAGCGGAGAGGACGCAAAAGAAATGATTATAATGAATCAAGAACAATATTCACTCATGCTGCGGAAATGAGCAATTTCTGAAGGAGAGACGGACGCACTTTATAAGCGGATGGGTCACGGATCTATAGTAGCGATATTAGCGACGGTTTTAATCCTTCGCCGATTTAAAATCGGCGACGGTTAAATAAAACCGTCGCTACATACATAAAACCGTCGCTAGTAGCGACGATTCAAGAAAAAACGGTCGCAAATTGCGTTCCGATTCCGTTCCACCGTTACATCTCCGTTTTCCACCGTTATATCGCCGTTTTTGGTATACGAAACGCCGCTACAAGCCATCAACCTACCCACCCCAGAACTTTGGAACAGCAAAGGCCGTTCCCGTTCCGGTCGCAACACGGCCGTTCCGGCGAACCATGGGGGGAGCAGCTAAGGGTGCTGCTAAAAACAATATATTGAATTTTTGAACTGAACACTCAAACCTGGTATTTATAGGAGAATACCTGGGCCCTTGGTGGGCCTGTCTTCCATTTGGGCTAGGGCCCTTGGTGGGCTTGTCTTCCCTTCGGGCTACAGATGGGTCAGGGGTAGTGCGCCCATCCATGGGTATCACCAGTCTCCCCCTCCCGAGTCGAACTGAATCGCAGGTTCGAAGTTCGATTAGTTGTGCTGTACTCGGGTTACTGGGTGCGAGTTGTACATTATCTTCCAGCCGTTCGTCAGTCCTCAAAAATTTGGAAACAAATCAAATCGCAATCTCCTCCTGGATAGTAAGATTTGGTTTGAGCTCCCCTAAAAATAGAGGTCACCTTCTCATTTCTCCCCCAAAAATTTTCCGCCGAAATTCATTCACCAGTTCTTCCCTGCCCACGCTTCACCTGCGCATTAACCCTAGCGCTGCCTCACAACCACTCCACCGTCACTTTAGCACACAGCCCCGGCCGCCGCCTCGCCCGAGTCATCATCTCGCCCAACTGCTCTCTTGCGCACCGTAGCCCTCCGCGCGCAACCTCGCCCAGCCCCTTCGCCATCACAGCTCTTGCGCGCAACCTTAGCCCTCCGCGCGCAGCCTCGCCGTCACCTCGCCCCAGCACCATAGCGCCAAGCTCGCCCATATTTGCGCGCACGCTCGCCCACCGCTTCGACAGCGCCTAGCCCCATCACCTCGCCCCAGCACCCTAGCCCCGCGCTCACCCAAACTTGCATGCACGCTCGCCCAGGGCTTCGAGCTCGCATACCGTGCCCGCACGCCATGCCACCTCCTATTCGCCCGACGCGCCACCGGCCCAGCGCGCGCGTACGCTCGCCCAACGCCGCGCCCGCCCAAGCACACGCCTGCCCGCACGCCTTGCCACATCCTGCTCGCCCGGCGCTCAGCTCGCCCTCTGCCACGCTCGCTTGCCGAGCTCACGCTCGCCCGGCGCTTTGGTCACCCCCTGCCACGCTCGCCCATACTTGCACGCACGGTCGCCCACTGCTTCGAGCTCGCCTGCCGCGCCCGCATGCCTCCTGTCATGCTCGCCCATACTTGCACGCACGCTCGCCCACTGCTTCGAGCTCGCCTACCACCCACGCATGCCTCGCAACCTCCTGCTCGCCCGACGTGCCACCCGCCCAGCGCGCGCGCACGCTCGCCCAGCGCCGCGCCCGCCCAAGCACACGCCCGCCCTCTTGCATCGCCACCTCCTGCTCGCCCGGCGCGCCAAGCGCTCGTCTAGTACGTTGAGAATTTTGATACATTCCCTTCCGAATGGTTGTGTGATTTCTGAATAGCTTTTGGGGGCGTTGCCCCCAAACCCCCACAACCTGACCGGGCAGGTCGATCCCTGTAATTTTCGCAGCGGCAAACATTTTTCGTTATCGACAAACCAAATAAAATTTTCTCCTCCCAAACTCTGCTCCTTTAATAGGCGATGTTTAAGCAGGAGAATTTAATTTTTCTCCTGCCAAACTCTGCTCCTCTGCTAGGCGATGCCTTAGCAGGAAAATAAAAATTATCGGCCTTTACCCTCTAACTCCTCTGCTAGGCAACGCCTTAGCAGGAAAATAAAGATTTCACCTCGTCACCCTCTAACTCCTCTGCTAGACGACGGCTTAGCAGGAAAATAAAAATTTCTAGGCAACGCTTTAGCAGGAAAATAAAGATTTCACCTCATCACCCTCTAACTCCTCTGCTAGGCGACGCCTTAGCAGGAAAATAAAAATTTCACCTCGTCACCATTTAACTCATCTGCTAGGCGACGCCTTAGCAGGAAAATAAAGATTCTCCACCCTCACCCTCTAACTCCTATGCTAGGTGACGCCTTAGAAGGAAAATAAAGATTTCACCTCGTCACCCTCTGACTCCTCTACTAGGCGACGCCTTAGCAGGAAAATAAAAATTTCACCTCGTTACTCTCTAGCTCCTCTGCTAGGCGACGCCTTAGCAGGAAAATAAAAATTCTCCACCCTCACCCTCTAACTCCTCTGCTAGGCGACGCCTTAGCAGGAAAATAAAAATTTCACCTCGTCACCCTCTAACCCCTTTGCTAGGCGATGCCTTAGCAGGAAAATAAAGATTCTTCACCCTCACCCTCTAACTCCTCTGCTAGGCGACGCCTTAGCAGGAAAATAAAAATTCTCCACCCTCAGTCTCTAAATGCTCTGCTAGGCGACGCCTTAGCAGGAAAATAAAAATTTCACCTCGTCACTCTCTTGCTCCTCTGCTAGGCAACGCCTTAGCAGGAAAATAAAAAAATTCTCCACCCTCACTCTCTAACTCCTCTGCTAGGCGACGCCTTAGCAGGAAAATAAAGATTTCACCTCGTCACCCTCTAACTCCTCTGCTAGGCGATGCCTTTGCAGGAAAATAAAGATTCTCCACTCTCACCCTCTAACTCCTCTGCTAGGCGACGCCTTAGTAGGAAAATAAAAATTTCACCTCGTCACTCTCTAGCTCCTCTGCTAGGCGACGCCTTAGCAGGAAAATAAAATTCTCCACCCTCACCCTCTAACTCCTCTGCTAGGCGACGCCTTAGCAGGAAAATAAAGATTTCATCTCGTCACCCTCTTACTCCTCTGCGAGGCGACGTCTTAGCAGGAAAATAAAATTTTTCTCCTCCCCAACTCTGCTCCTCTACTTGGCGGTGCCTTAGAAGAAAAATAAAATTTTTCTCATCCCCAACTCTGCTCCTCTGCTTGGCGGTGCCTTAGCATGAAAATAAAATTTTTCTCCTCCCCAACTCTGCTCCTCTGCTAGGCGATGCCTTAGCAGGAAATAAAATTTTCTCGCTTTCATAATACATCAACATTCATGAATTGAAAAGAAGAATTTGGCTTTATTAAATTTCAACTGATAACATAAGACAAATTCAGAAACGAGATACAACAAAATTCAAGTCAAGATTAATATTCTCTAAGGTGGTAAGCGTTCCCGAGCCTCTTTAGAGCCTTGCCCGACGCATTCTCCAACTTTCATCTCTGCTCCTCTTGTACCTCCATAGGACAAAGTTACCCACTTCTTCCTTTCCTAATCATGTTAAGCTCCACACGCGCTCTTTTCCCCTCCTCCAACACTACCCCCTCATAACATCGACGCGCGGCTTTTTGGTCCCCGCACAAGACTCCAACTCCCTTCCTGACACGAAACTTCAATTTCTTTTTTGGTCCCCGCACAAGACTCCAACTCCCTTCCGCACAAGACTCATCTTTGTTACTCGCCGAGGTTCATGTCCCAAAGATAGAGGGAGAACAATCTGACCCGCGGCGGGATGGCATGTCCTGCAAACCCATATAGAGGAGTAGAGATCGGTTTGAACTCAAATCCTTCCACCTTCATCTGATCCAAAGTGCTCTTGAACAAGACGTTTACGGAGCTTCCATTATCAATAAATATCCTCGCCACATCATAATGGGCAATGGTGGCCGTCATCACCAATGCATCTTTATGTGGAGTCACAACGGCTCGGAGGTCTTCCGGTCCAAAGCTGATGATGGGATCTTGTGGTAAGTCTTCACCCTTAGATATCTCAAAGTTCTCCAACCTTCTCCCATGTGCCTTCCGAGCTCGCCCAGAATCTCCATCAGTAGCACCCCATGAGATCATATGAATCATTCCTCTCGTTGGGTGGTTATCCTCGTTCATTCCCCTTCTCGGCTCGATGGGCTCCTGAGGGACATCTTGACCTCTACCTTCCCTTCTCTGCTCCCCGATCCTCTGATTTATCCATGGAGGGCCTTGACCACGCTTAGGGGATGAGCGAGACCTCTGTCGACTCCTGGATGAGGATCCTTCTTGTCTATCCCGCGAAGGCAATCTAGCACTGCACTCAACCCTTTGCGACTTCTCCCACCTCCCCTCGGGCTCCTTCACTTCCATCACCTTGTCACGACTCCCATCTAGAAGAACATGGAATGAGAATTGTCCTCTGCCCCTAGCCTTATCATCCTCCCTCTCGCCCGCGCCTCTCTTCCTACCTCTTCTTTTTGCTCCCTCAGCTCTGCTTCCCCAAGCCGCTGCTCCATCCTCTTATGCCGCTGGGCATCTTCAAGATTTACATATTTTTCCGCCCGAGATAATAGATCATCATAACTTGATGGAGGCTTCTTCACTAATGATTTAAAGAACTCTCCTCCTCTAAGTCCTTGGGTAAAGGCACTTATCATGATGTCAGGAGTGGCCGCTGGTATCTCCAACGCTGTGTTGTTGAAACGCTGGACAAACTCTCGTAAAGTTTCAGCTTCTTGTTGTTTCACCACGAACAGGCTCAAATATTTTTTTGGTGTTTTTTGCTGCTAACGAATCTGTGCAAGAAAGCAGCGAAAAAATCCTAGAAAGATCGTATGGAGTTGGGCTACAAGGTGTTAAACCATTGCTGGGCTGACCTCACCAATGTGCCCAGAAATACCCTGCACCTGACCCCATCTGAATATTGATGTAACAGGGCCGCATTCTCACATTCGACTGTCGAAAATTTGGAGGAAGTCCTTCCTCTAAAATAGCTAGTGAAAAGGGACTTCCTCTCTTGGGTGCCGGCGCTCTGCTTCCCAACTGCTGCCTCAACATCTGTATTTCCTTCCACATTTCTCTCATTTCACCAATCTCCCCACTTTGGTGGGGCTGTGTCTCTTCAACCCTGCTCTGGTGGTCCTCAGCATTTTCCTCTCGCTCCTGGCGAGTTGCCTGCTCTTCAACGAACGTTGATTCTTGGTTCCTCTTCATAGCCTCATCCACGGTCCGAGTGATAAATTGACCCAACTGCTCCAGGGTCAAGTTCCCCATATTTTCATTAGGACGGGGTTGCTCGACCATGTTCTCTTGGCGAGGTTGTTCTGTTCCCGCCTCCTAATGGGGTTGTTCATGCCTTGCCTCAGCATGAGACTGTTCAGGTCCCCTCTAAGGACGCGATGTTGATGAGGTAGCTCTTCTACTCCCTCTCTTCCCTACCATCTCTACGTCTCAACTCAAATCTTCCCACAGACGGCGCCAAGTGATACTCATGGGAAATTTAGGGTCCGATCCCAACGAGCGTCACTAGTTCAGACGTGGGCTTTAAGATTACCCTGAGCCTGAAATCAAGAAGAAGACCGTTAGGAGGGGGCCAGGAGGGTGTCCTGGCGTAGCCCCTCCGACGCTCAAGTCAGTGACTGAGGATATATGGGGGGAGCAGCTAAGGGTGCTGCTGAAAAGAATATATTGAATTTTTGAACTGAACACTCAAACCTGGTATTTATAGGAGAATACATGGGCCCTTGGTGGGCCTGTCTTCCATTTGGGCTAGGGCCATTGGTGGACCTGTCTTCCCTTCGGGCTACAGATGGGTCAGGGGTAGTGGGCCCATACATGGGTATCACAACCAATGTTTGCAAACTCAAAAAAGACATTTATGGACAAGCACCACGTGCATGGTATCAAGAACTTAAAATTTTTTTTTGTTTCATCCGGATTTAAGACTTCATTTGCTAATACGTCTCTCTTTGCCTTCAATGCTAATGTTCATATACTCATATTATTTATCTCATTCTTTACGTTGATGGCATAATCCTAACGTGCAAATACACCACCTTCGTAGATCAATTCATCTATTCCCTTGCACATTGGTTTTCTATCAAGGTCATTGGCTTGTTAACTTATTTCTAGGTATTGAAGTTGTGCCCAAAAAGAATGGTGTGTTACTTTTTCGAAGACAGCTAATTCTGGACCTTCTATAACACAAGCCCAAATGTAGACAAAACCTATAATCACGCCAATTCAACAAATCCTTCTCTTACAATACACTCGGGTTCTTTTTTATCTGATCCTTCTCAGTAAAGAACCATATTAGTGATCCTCCAATATTTACTCGTAACAAGGCCAGAAATTGCCTTTGCTACCAACAAGCTGTCTCAATACATGCATTTCCCCACAACAGAGCATTGGTCCTATGTAAAACATCTCTTACGTTATTTAGTTGGAACCATTAATGATGGCTTGCGAATTTACCGTGATTCACCTCGTACAATAGATGGTTTTCTGATGCTGACTAGGCAGGAGACAAAGACAATTTCTCATGTACAAGTGCTTATATTATTTATCTTGGAAGGTTCTAAAAAGCAAAAAACTATTGCTCGATATTCCACAGAGGCAGCGTATCGATCGGTTGCCAATACTGCTGCTGAAATTAAATGGATTTGCTATCTACTCTCAAATCTTGGAATCACGCTCCCCTGTTGTCCAGTAATATATTATGATAATATTGGAGCTACACAGTTATCTTCAAATCCAATTTTCCATTCAAGAATGAAGCATGTAGCTATTGATTTCATTTTATTCGAGATCAAGTTTTCTCTTCGTATAGCTCATATTTCTTAACAAATCAAATAGCTGACTCGCCAACGATTTTTGCAACTCAAGATCAAGATTGGTATTATCAGTCGAAGTCCATAATTTGATTGAAAATTTATAAGCTTTCCTGAAACCATAATCCTGAATTCTTTAGAACGTTTCTTGATCTTCTAGATCTACGTTTTTTTTTTTTGAGAGAATCTTTAGTTTTCTTGTAGCAACTCTCACTTACTACTTAAAATATGCGAAAAATAAAATTTTTCTATCTAATTAAATCCATAACTCTTAAATTTTAAACTCAATATAAACCTACACATCTTTCGAAAATTCCAAACAAATAAACCAAAAATTCGAAACTTTTTAAAAAAATTCTAAACAATTCAAAATCTGAATATTTTGAGGCGTAAAAAATTATCCACGTCGATATCCATAAAATATTTTAAAACATCTAAAGAAATAATTTGTTTCCCAACCAAGATGCAATGAATTAAATCAAAATATTAAATCAGTTTTGACATGCATAAAGCTCATAAACTGTAAGACCATCAGGCATGCACTACCTACGGTCCGAGCCTGCTCACTGGTCATTACCTTCAGTCTCCTCACCAACATCATCTGCATCAATCAAATCTAGTGAGTCTAAAGACTCAACATGCATAAACCGTGAATAATGAATACTACATAATAAAAATCATACAATTTAAACATACTTGATACGTAAATTAAGTAGGCATAAATAAATATGACGCAACTTTCATGCATAAAAAATTTCATAAAACATGCTTCGCTTGACATAACATAAATTTAAACATTTTGCGTAGAGTTCTGCTCATTGAAATGTGGAACCATAACATAATTCGTTTGATCAAATTAACGCCACAGCGCTTGGCCGACAAGGATCACCACAGTCCTTGGACTGAATATCCACTACCAATCGTAAGATAAGTTGGATAGATCCCCGGACACATTCTCCGGCTTCCAGACCTGTACATGCGTAATTTGACCACAAGACAACATACATACCTCAAAATAAATATTTTTGCACGTTATATTCATATAAGAATGTCATGGACTTCGTTGGATCGACCCCTGGACCCGCTGCCACCACATATAGCTTACAATTCAAAACATCTCATAAACTTGTATCTTACCTGTGAGACTCCCAAATTAAATAAAACGACTTGCTACTTACCCCCACGACTCGGGACTCGACTCAACCTTGAACAGCAACCTAACACCCTGTCCATAGCCTTAGAATCACCTCTGGAACAGCCCCAAACCATCCCGAAATAAGACAAGCAACTCTAGACTATATTCGGCCCTTTTTGACACGTTCGGGTTCTATATGGCTCCAAATATACCACGGTTTGAACTGGCCCTTAACAAAACCATAGACCATGACCTTAGACCCTAATCAAGCCACTAATATGGCCCTTACCAACTTAGGTCGCATGTGGACATCGTGGAGCAAGCCGGCCGTGACATGCCTTTGTGCGCGCTTCGCGCACATGCCCCTCTTTTTGTCTCAAGTGACTTTCTTCCCCGACCAGCCCATAAACAAACAAGACCAGACCCACCTTAACACTCTGAGACACCGTTCAGACCCTAGCCATGAGCCCTAGCCCAGCCGGAACCTGCCCCAACCAACCGAACAACGAAAACAGCCCCACGTGCACACGGCGGCAGCTTGCGCTCCACCTTTTCTTTCGCGTGACAAAACTACTTCTGGCCCTTCATGGACTGATAAATAACATATAAACACATCCTAATACATCCTCATACACAGAAGCAATATCCCGGACTATCCACATGAAGCCTACACATCAAAAACTCATGAAAACATGAAGAAACTTGTGCATAGAATTTCAGCATGTGTATAAACGATTTTGATTCAAATCTTTCATGTAGGGAAACATTTTTCATGCATATTTATCATCAAATAACAACAGTATATAACAAGATTGATGCATAAAAGAAAGGTTTAGAACATGTCTTTACGTTTACACGCTCGAATAAACGAATACCGGTGCGAGAGAACGTTGATGATGAACGGAGGAAGATTGCTAGATGTTTTCCTTGCCAAAAACTTGTGAAAATTCACCAAAATATTGTAGGTAGATGTGGAGAAGTGGAGGAGGCTACTTGGAGGCCAAAATCCTAGCTTCTCACTTTTTTGTGTGTGTTTTATTCTTTTTTTTAAAAAAAAAAAAACTTTGCAAATTAATTAAATACTAACTCAACAAATTTTTTAAGTCTTAAAATAATTTAATAGAATATTAAACATAATTCCCAAAAATAAAATCTTCCATTTATGGAATTGCTAATATCATGTTTAAAAATATTTTAATTCATCTAAAATTTAAATTTGACTTTAAAATAGTAAAATTCATAAATAATTTAAAATAAATAATTCTTGGCTTGAATTAAAAATATAACATTTAATTTTTGAACCTTAATCGTATCCGATTTTCTATCTCCGGCCAAACATCGAATATTCGCCTGAAAATATTAAACTCGAGAAATACAATTAAATATCAAGAAAATAAACATATAATATTTAAACTAAATTAAACATGTTGAATGTATTATTCAATCCATTTATATAATTTGAATTAATTAACTCATTAAATTATGCGTGTGGTCTACGTGTACTGATTTTTGTGCATTACATTTATCTTCCGAACTATTTTCTTAATGGGGAAGAGAATAGGGAACGTAATGCCGCGTATAAAAATAGAAATTACACTTATCTCTCTACACATTAAAGACCCACAGCCTATTAGATACATTAAAGCCTAATAACCAGAAACCTTAGTTAATCACTTTATTTTGGGCTTAACTTAATAGACAACCCACAACTCATAATTATTCATATATAAGCTCATATAAATAAAATTGATCCAACAATCTCCTACTTGGGCTATATGTGTAACCTTATAATTATGTTTGTGAAATAACCTCATGAGCTCAAAGATGTTGTCATTGAAAAATGTATTTTAACCAATCTGGTCCATCAATTACATCAATATAGGATTAAAGGAGTTTTCCCTACACTCAAGATAACTAGACTCATCACATGTGCCAATACAACTGAATGGCATGGATCATGAAGTGAATGTGTAGAATGGAATTCCACGCAATTTGATCATAATATGCCTATTTCCAACTAGTCCTCTCTTAACCTTATTGAGATCAAACTTTAAACCATAGTCAGAGTGTGACTTAACTTGAAATTTGTTTCTAAAGAAAATAAATTTACATAACTATAACTGAAAATGTCTACAACTGAAAAAAATTTAAAATAACAAACTCCCACTAAAACTGAATTTCCTCAGTTGACATAACACCCATACGAGTAGTGTGCTCATGAAACTATTTGGGTGATAGTTTCTTAGTAAGCGGATCCGCAACAATGGATTTTGTACCGATATACTCAATAGACAACTTTTTACTCTGAATTATTTCTTTAACAATCAGGAATTTGATATCAATATGTTTTGACTTTGTCGAGCTCTTGTTGTTATTGGAATACATAACTGCTGATTTATTGTCCCAATATATTCTTAATGGCTTTTCAATGCCATCAACAATGCGCAGTCTCGTGACAAAATTTTGAAGCCATATTCCATGATTGGATGCCTCATAACACGCTACAAACTCAGCTGCCATGGTGGAAGAATTATGAGAGACTGTTTAGCACTCTTCCATGAAATGACACCTCCAGGAAGGAGATAGATGTAGCCCGACGTAGATTTCACACAATCTTGGCATCCAGCAAATTCAGAGTCAGTATACCCAATGATCTCAAACTGATCCAACCTCCAATATATGAGTATGTAATCTTTTGTTCTCTGTAGGTATCGTAAAACTCTTTTGACTACTTTCCAATGTTCCACTTTTGGATTACTTAAATATCGTCTCAACATTCTGTCACATACGCAATATATGGATGTGTACAAACCTGATAATACATCAGACTCCCCACTACAGATGCATATGGAATCTTCTACATTTCTTTTTCCTCAAAATCATTTTTTGAGACTAAATTTGTATCCCTTAGCCAAAGGGGTATCCGTTGGTTTACAATCTTGCATCCCATATCGTTTGAGAACTTTCTTGACATAGTCTTTATGAGATAATCTAAGAATATCTCGAGAACGATCCCGATGTATCTGGATACCCAGTACAAAAGATGCATCACCAAGATCTTTCATCTCAAAATTCTTATAGTACAGGCAATCATCTATCAAATTCATCTAAAAACTAAACGAGAATATCACTTAATGAAATTTGAAATACCATTGTCGAGATACCTGCTTAAGCCTATAAATGGATTTATTTAATTTGCAAACTAAATTATCTGTCTTTGGACACAAAATTTTCTGGATGCAACATATAAATCGTTTCATCAATTTCGTCATTTAGAAACGCATTCTTTGCATCCATCTGATGAAGCTGAAGATCAAAATGTGCTACCAAAGTCATTATAATCCTTAAAGAGTCTTTCGAAGAAATCGGAGAAAAAGTTTATTTATAATCAATGCCTTCTTTCTTTGAAAAGCCTTTAGCGACAAGGCGAGCCTTATATCTTTCCACATTTCCTTTTGAATCTCTCTTGGTTTTAAATATCCATTTACAACCAATGGGCTTCGTACCTTTAGATAATGGGACAAGATCCCATACGTCATGTCTTTCATGGACTTTATCTCCTCATTCATGGCATAACTCATTCCTCTTTTGAGAGATAGAACTTCCATAGCTCGACGGAAGTTGATAGGCTCATCTTCCATCAGTCCAATGTCTGCTTCAGGTTCTTGAGGAAATACAACGTAATCATCTGGCATTGCATTTCTCCGCTCTCTAGTGGATCTTCTTAATAGCATAGGTTCTGGAGGTGCTTTAGTTTGTTCATTTGGAATGAGAAGATTTCTAATATTATCTTCCCGTATTACGTCTTGGTCAAAGTGAGGAATGTGATCCTAATCAATATCCAAGACACCAGTGAAAATATTTACATATTCATTTTCAAAGACAATATCACTTATTTTATCTCATAAAACAAACTGCACATCCTCAAAGAACCGGACATTTCTTGACTCAAAAATCGACTTACTTATGTGATCATAAAACTTGTACCCCCTGAATCTTTTAGTGTAATGTCCCGAAAATTTGTAGGTCCACGTGAACCACATGTGAAACGTCTGCTGTAAGGCCCGAGAAATTTATCCTGTTAATCTGAAATGATTTAGTGATTGATTGATGTGATTATAGACGGAATGAATCAGACTGGGAAAGACGAGAAAAGACGCGAAATATGCGCGAGCAGTCCAGTAGCTAATCTTCCGGATAGAACGTCCGGCGCATATGCGCGCGACATGCAAAACAAAAAATCGACAGGTGGTTCATCGTGCAATGTATATATATATATATACAAGCCTTAATTCTTCAGATGGAAAGAAAAGAAAGAAAATCTCCGAGGAAAGATTTTTAGTTCGGATATTAGAAATTCGATTACGCAAAATCCATCCGTTCGATTTGAAATCTGACTTCAGTACCGAGTTCCTATCGACGCAAGCTACAACAGGACGTAAGTGTTATTGAATTCTGATATCGTTTGAAATTATGATATTGGGGGAATTGTGATTTGACTGATATTATGTGTTCTAGATATACTGCTCAGTATATAATTGAAGTCAGATAGAAGAACGGACTGTTTATGTAATTGTTATAATTTTCAGAAATGATATGACTGAGATTGTACAGAATTGAGATTATGATATGGTATTGTTAATGATTATAAGTTGTACCGATATTGATTATGAATTCTGGTATTATATCTGTGATGTTGAGACTGATGGGGTTATCGAGACTGCATTGTTATACCGTCGAAACATCAGTAAATTGATATTGATCAGATTCAGTAGTGATTTCGATTATATCGTGATATCGTCGATATGAATTAGATTGTATCTTGATTCGATATTGATCAGATTATGTTTGATTTGAGTATTGATTAGAATAGATTTTGAATTGAGTTGCATATTGAGATTGTGCCTATGCGATATTGTATTTCAGATTGATATGGACATATTTAACTTCGAGACTTCGACTTCGTCAGACCGCGAAGACAAAGGTATAAATTTATGTTGATGTGGGATTGCACAACTCGAGTCCGATTGACTTGAGTTTCCCAAAATTACATACTTTACTTTATTGCATCGATATTTGCAATTGTATGAGGTTGATATTTTTGATTTATTGATTTATGTATTGAGTCATTAAGCGGATACGCCTAATTGTGAATGAATAATCTTGTGACAGTAGTGCCGGATAGTGATGGAATCGTCACTGGCACATTGCACATTGTCACAGGATAGGATATTGGTGAAAATGCCAAAGTCTGGGACGGTTAGGTCAAGACACCGGACGTTTGGCTATATCGGAGTGGATAGAATTGGAGTTTCTTCTATTACTGGTGTTCGATATGGAAAGAGCCAAAGTCCGTGAATAAGAACATGCCACCACCCCGATCGAGAGTGTAGGTGGGTGTATGTTCTTATTCCGATCGGGATCCCTAGATTAGGACTGAGTCGAGTCTGAGTCTGAGAATCACGGAGAGTGATTCATTGCTTGATATGGAATTATGTTCCTGATGATGGTATATGTTTAGAATATTATTTATTCTTGATATAGATTCATGTTTAGAATTATAATACATGTGATGAATATTTGATTCATGTTCTGATTTTGATACATATTATGAATGTTTAATTCATGCTTTTATATTGTTTATATGAAAGGCATGTATACATGATTTATACTGAGAATATAATTCTCGCCAAAGTTATCCGGCTGTTGTCTTGTTTGTATGTGTGCATGACAACAGGTGGGACAGGATCAGGGTCAAGACAATAAGAGAGAGAGAGATCATGATTAGAGTGGAGACTACGGACTTGGATTAAAGATAGGGTTGAACACTTGATAATTAGTTGTTAAACCTTAGTTTTTATTTAATGTAGATTGTACAGGACTTGTACTTTATTTATACGAATCTGTATATTAGTTAAATTCCATTACGTTCAGCAATTAAAGAAATTTTTTTATGACCCAAATTACTTGAATTAATAAATTGATCCTAATGATGATTAAGAATTGAATTAGCGTCCGGGTCCCCACAACAGGTAATATCAGAGCCTTAGGTTCCAGAACAGTAGATTCTAGAACTGTAAGTTCCTTAGATTGAGATAGAGGAGGATGAGCGGGGTAGATTGAGTTTTCTTTCCTGCTTTTGATTGCTAGCATGTGATTTATTATAATGTTGAATTACATTGTGTGTGCTAGCATGATATTATGTGTTATTGTTTTTAAATACATGTTACCTGAATATCTGAGTTGATTTGGTAATATGTCTGATTTGAAAATGAATCAGAACCAATTCTTGATCAGAAGGTAAGCTGATCAGAAAGGGACTGAGATTGATTTATCTCATGTGATATTAACTCTTGTGGTAATCAGATATACCTCCTCGAAGAATTCCAGAAAGAGGTAGTTCTTCGATTGATCAGATAGATGTGTCAGAAACTCCGATGGAAATACAGTTGAAACAGTTTCAGTCATTTCAACCGCCAATTCTGAGAGGTACTGAGACATCTGATGATTGTGAGAATTTGTTAGATGATATAGAGATATTGTTTGATTCACTTGAGTATTCAGACGAACGGAGAATTAAACTAGTGCCCAACCAGTTACACGACGTCACAAGGAGTTGTTGGATTAAAACCAAAAGAGTATTAGAACAGCGTGGTACGGTAATTACATGGGAAATCTTTAGGGCTGAATTCTATCGAAGATTTTTCTCAGTTTCGTACCGAGAGGACAAGAAAGTAGAGTTTGAGAATTTGAAACAGGGCCAACTGAATATTGAAGAATATGTGGCTAAATTCTCTACTTTATTACGTTTTGCTCCTCTTATAGCTGGGAATGATGAAGCTGTAGCGAATCAGTTCATCAACAGATTGAATGCTGAGATATCTTCCTTGGTAAAGGTAGAGCGACCCCAGCATTTTGGTGATGCTTTGAATAAAGCAAAGAGAGCTGAGGCAAGTTTGAGTCGACAACGAGGGAGGTTGGATGTGACCCGATCCCAGACACAACAATCCCCTCTCAGATTTGATAGTGGCAGCACAAGTGGGAAGTCAGATTTGTTGAAAGCTCGAAAGAAACAGTTTAAGAAATTAGGGAGCGGACCGAGCGGTTCATCTAGCTCCAGTGGTTCTAGCCCGAGTTATACCGGAGTGTATTGCAGCACCTGCGGAGGGAGACATCCCACTGAGCAATGCCAAGGAGTATTTGGTAGTTGCCGTATCTGCCGACAGTCAGGACATTTTGCGAGAGTATGTCCACAGAGAGGTTCCCGAAGATTCCAGGGAGCAGAGGCATCTGGTGGTAGTGACCGAGGAACATATCCAGGATGCACTTGATGATGTAGTGACATGTATCTGTTCTTTTATGATTTTGTCCCATATGTATTGAGAGATTCTCGTACATCTTATACATGATTCTGTATGAATTGCATTGACATATGCTTTATTCTGTTGGGTCTGTATGTACTGTAGTATTTATTTCTTTATCTTTTGGGGGAAAGATTGATATCAGTTAATTCGGTAAATATCGTATACTGCAGTGAAGTGAGAATGAGATTGAGTTATACCGTGTTGTACTTGTGTTGTCTGAGTTTGACTGCATTATTGATATTGATGTATTGACAAGTACAGAACTATTGTAGATTCTTACCAGGAGATGGTAAGATTTGGACTTGAAATGGCCGAAGAATGAATAATGTACGGTAAGGATTTTCGATTTTGAATTCCTTTGATTTCCATATTAATTATGATTCAATGATTATCGAAAGGAATGGAGTTATTCCTTATGCATTCAGTTGATTACTGAAAATGAATATACCATGAGCTGATTTGTCAGTAGCAGGAGAAATGCTAAAGTCTTTCTAGATGAAATTCCGGATTTGCCTTATATCAGGAGAGTGATTTCCGCCTTGATTTGATACCAGGTACTGGTTTTATTTTAGAAGTCCGTACAAAATGATACTGATTGATTTGAAAGAATTGAAATATCAGTTAGAAGATTTACTGACCGAAAGTTACATTTGATTGTGTGTTTCTCTGTAAAATACTTCAGTTCTGATTATGGGTTGATGAATCTTGTGTTCAGAGGTATTCTGATGATTTTATGCCATCTATCTATGATATTTTGATATACTCGTGGCATATGACTGACTGAATTGAATACCTTGTATTGAATTATCTGAGAACTGAAATTGGTGTATACAGAAATTGTTCAGATATGAGTTTTGACTGAAACAGATTGTATTTGTGGTATGTAATATCCGATTATAGTATACCGATTGATCTTGACACAGTTGAAGCCGTGATCAATGACTAAGAACGACACCGATGGCAGAAAAGTTAGAAATTCATATTTGTCTGCGGTTAGCAAATTATGATATGTGACTGTTGTTGTGAAATTGCTTGAGAATTGTTATTGTTCTAAAACAGTATTTAAGACAGATTATATTGTTTGGGGGACATTACATCCCAAGATGATATAGCAGTTGATCTAAACAACGTCGAAGATGTGATACAGATTATTGGAAACCGTTGAGAGTATATACAGTTCAAGCCGAATCAGAGCTAAACTCGTGAATTAAAGCAGTCCAGAAGTTTGATCAGAATGTTCAGAACTAGGTTTAGATAATCAGAACAGGGTGTCGATCAGAATATCAGGTAGGTAATACTGTATTATATGTAAATAATCGACTTGTTTGTGCTGAATATTCCGAATATGAAATGACAGATATAGTCAGAAGCGCGGTAGTCGATTCAGTATTTATTCTGGTGACAGAAAATGTATGATTATTCAAAAAGACAGCTTTGATATAAATAGACGAGATCTGTTGTAGCAGAGTTTGTACTGAAATATATGCATCTTCGACAGATGAAGACAGAAAAATAGAAACCAGGAGGTTGATTATATATATTATCGATTCTTGAATAGAAATGAGAGTACATTTCTATGGATTGTGTGACGACACTACTGAAATCTGGATAAGATTGTGCTATGATGTAATTATGATTAACAGATTGTTTGAATCTGCTTATATGATGTTGTACAGGATGACGTACAGATACGACCAGACGACTGAGATTTATGTCAGGAAAAGGGGTCAGATGGTAATGAATGCCAAAGTTGATTATATCAGAATGTGATTTTCGTTTGATTTTGTACTTTTGGCAGAGTATACAATAAACTCTTTCACTTATCGTCTATAGATCGACAGATAGTTGGAGCAACTATCCTGGAACTGGAGGATATCCAGTAACTGTAGTGCTGGATGCTAGCACTGGTTGACATGATTTATTGTAACTTGTAAATTATCGTATAACGATAGTTATTAGATGGGTATGGAGATAACATCATTCGAGGCATTGTGCAATGAGGACTGCAGATTTCCTTCGTATAGCAATAAAATCTGCGAGATACCTGAGATTGGATCGGATGGAATCAGAGATATGAAAAAGAAATTGAAACTGCTTCGGAACAAAATAAAGACAGCTCAGAATAAATAGACTGAATATATCAACGTCGGATGATGACTGTTGATATTTGAGGTTGAAGGTTGAATATAACCTTGAATGGAATTATCAGAGTTGATAGGAGATGATAGTATTGATTTATTATGAGCTGTTAATTGGTATATACGGATGTTGTATAGCCAGTATTGTGAGATTGATTCTAGCATCAGAAGAAAGATGATTCAGGATAAAACTATTCCGCTGTTGGAAGTATAGTACAAACATCAGGGCATAAAATAGGCTACCTGGAAGACTGAGTCTGATATGAGGTAGCAATGTTCAGAATTACTACATTGAAAGGAATTATGATTAATTCTGTTATACATTTCTTTCCTTGTCGGACTTGCTATCGGATTTAATTGCCTGTGATTTCGGGGACGAAATCGAATCTTAGAGGGGGAGAAATGTAAGGCCCGAGAAATTTATCCTGTTAATCTGAAATGATTTAGTGATTAATTGATGTGATTATATACGGAATGAATCAGACCGGGAAAGACGAGAAAAGACGCGAAATATGCGCGAGCAGTCCAGTAGCTAATCTTCCGGATAGAACTTCCGGCGCATATGCGCGCGGCATGCAAAACATAAAATCGACAGGTGGTTCATCGTGCAACTTGATGTGTATATATATATATATACAAGCCTTAATTCTTCAGATGGAAAGAAAAGAAAGAAAAGCTCCGAGGAAAGATTTTTAGTTCGGATAGAAATTCGATTACTCAAAATCCATCCGTTCGATTTGAAATCTGACTTCAGTACCGAGTTCCTATCGACGCAAGCTACAACAGGACGTAAGTGTTATTGAATTCTGATATCGTTTGAAATTATGATATTGGGGGAATTGTGATTTGACTGATATTATGTGTTCTAGATATACTGCTCAGTATATAATTGAAGTCAGATAGAAGAACGGACTGTTTATGTAATTGTTATAATTTTCAGAAATGATATGACTGAGATTGTACAGAATTGAGATTATGATATGGTATTGTTAATGATTATAAGTTGTACCAATATTGATTATGAATTCTGGTATTATATCTGTGATGTTGAGACTGATGGGGTTATCGAGACTGCATTGTTATACCGTCGAAACATCAGTAAATTGATATTGATCAGATTCAGTAGTGATTTCGATTATATCGTGATATCGTCGATATGGATTAGATTGTATCTTGATTCGATATTGATCAGATTATGTTTGATTTGAGTATTGATCAGAATAGATTTTGAATTGAGTTGCATATTGAGATTGTGCCTATGCGATATTGTATTTCAGATTGATATGGACATATTTAACTTCGAGACTTCGACTTCATCAGACCGCGAAGACAAAGGTATAAATTTATGTTGATTTGGGATTGCACAACTCGAGTCCGATTGACTTGAGTTTCCCAAAATTACATACTTTACTTTATTGCATCGATATTTGCAATTGTATGAGGTTGATATATTTGATTTATTGATTTATGTATTGAGTCATTAAGCGGATACGCCTAATTGTGAATGAATAATCTTGTGACAATAGTGCCGGATAGTGATGGAATCGTCACTGGCACATTGCACATTGTCACAGGATAGGATATTGGTGAAAATGCCAAAGTCTGGGACGGTTAGGTCAAGACACCGGACGTTTGGCTATATCGGAGTGGATAGAATTGGAGTTTCTTCCTATTACTGGTGTTCGATATGGAAAGAGCCAAAGTCCGTGAATAAGAACATGCCACCACCGCGATCGAGAGTGTAGGTGGGTGTATGTTCTTATTCCGATCGGGATCCCTAGATTAGGACTGAGTCGAGTATGAGTCTGAGAATCACGGAGAGTGATTCATTGCTTGATATGGAATTATGTTCCTGATGATGGTATATGTTTAGAATATTATTTATTCTTGATATAGATTCATGTTTAGAATTATAATACATGTGATGAATATTTGATTCATGTTCTGATTTTGATACATATTATGAATGTTTAATCCATGCTTTTATATTGTTTATATGAAAGGCATGTATACATGATTTATACTGAGAATATAATTCTCACCGGAGTTATCCGGCTGTTATCTTGTTTGTATGTGTGCATGACAACAGGTGGGACAGGATCATGGTCAAGACAATAAGAGAGAGAGATCATGATTAGAGTGGAGACTACGGACTTGGATTAAAGATAGGGTTGAACACTTGATAATTAGTTGTTAAACCTTAGTTTTTATTGAATGTTGATTGTACATGACTTGTACTTTATTTATACGAATCTGTATATTAGTGAAATTCCATTACGTTTCGCAATTAAAGAAATTTTTTTATGACCCAAATTATCTGAATTAATAAATTGATCCTAATGATGATTAAGAATTGAATTAGCGTCCGGGTCCCCACATCTGCCCTTTTTTATTGCTTTAGAAGTACTAGACAATTTTTTTTTACACTCAATTTTCGGCCATATACATAAACCTCATGAAAATATTTTTATAAAATATTTTACCCTCCAAAATAAAACATTAACCAACTAGCATTTTAAAAATCAAGTGAAAATGTCATAAAAATGAAATCGTCGCATGTTACCAAACCTAAAAAGCAATTTATTTGAAAATTATAGCCCATAATAAACCTCTCAAAAATCTCTCAAAAGCATAAATAAATAGTCTTAAAATCTTTAACATAAATCATAAGTCATAATCGTAAATGCGGAAAAATAGAAGCGCTGGTCCTCGGGTTGTGTGCGCCATTAGTCTAGTCAAATCATCCGTCAAGACCTCCCTCAACCTCACCTGCATCCATCACACCTACTGAGTCTAAAGACTCAACACTATAATCGTAATAACAAATAATACGTAATACAGCCAACATATAACAGTGAAAAATATTTGTACTTAAAATATCGTTTTCATGAAGATGCATAAACTTCAAACATGACCATTTTCATAAATATTTTCATGATGCATAAACTTAAGCATAAACATTTTCATGACTTGCATTTCACAAACCTCAACCTTTTTCATTTTTCCTCAACATGACATAAAACATTTTTCATGATCATAAACATTTTTCCTTTTCCTTTTCTTTTTCCTTTGTTGAATTCAGATCGTTAATTTTGACTTTCCTGATCATGATCATAAATCGATGGATCCATCTACATGTAACCACAGTACTGGGTGGCGGGGGACACCAGCAACACTCTCACCGGTCAACTGGGCCCTTGCCTATCATTTTTCGAATAGAAATACGATCGTCGGGGCTCCCTCTGAGGCCTTTTCCCATAAATGGGCTCCCTCTGGGCCTTTTTCCCTCACGATATCCCCATTCTTACCGTTACCACAAAACCGTTACCACATAACCGTTGCCACATATTCGTAATGATGGAAACACGACGGTCGGGCTCTCACTGGGACCATAACCCTCACGACTTCGCCAACATTAACGAACTAGTCACAATCAATTCACTTCCTTCAACATTTACATTCTCTTCACTTTATAAAAATCATGCATAACATAACATTTTGTTTTGAAATCAAGCATGCAACATGTCTTTTAAATGTCTTCCTTAATTCATAAAAATCTCTTAGACATTTAAAAATCATAATTTAATCATGAACATTTCATAAACATTTAAAATGATATTTTAACCTCAAAACATGTAAAATAACATTTTTACATATTAAATCATAACCATCTAAAATTCCTTAAACATTTAAAATATCATTTTAACATATAAAATCTCATAAACATTTAAAATATCCTTTTAACATAAAAATTCCACAAACATCCATAACAATAAAAAAAATAATCATATTAGCACATAAAACAGCATTCAGGGCACTGTCATGACGTTTACTAATTTTTAGGTGTAAAAAGACCGTTTTACCCCTGGACGTAAAATTCCCCGTTTTTGACTTTTTCTTGAATTCATTGACCCTAACATGTTCCAAATAATTATTTAAGTTTACATGAATTTTTCCATAATTTTATTTAGTTTAAATATTAGACTTTTTCATTTATCTTTAATTAATTGTTCTGACGGTGTTTTAATCCTGAAAAATCCCAAACTTTAATATAAAATTCCTAAATTAAAAAATTAGACTTTTAATAATTATTTAAGCTTAAATATAATTTTCCATAATTTTATAGAGCTTAAAACTAGGCGTTTCCCAATTCGTTTTTTAAACTTAGACGTACTTCCCGGTTTTGACTCGTATGGACTCGAAACTTAACCAAACTTTACCAAACTTAAACCAAAGCTTTATAACACATAACTAAACCATATTCAACCCAATTAAAGCCCATTAAGACCCTCGATCAACTTAGGATACCTACTGAAAATTTCTGCACCAAACCCTAGCTCCTATTTTCGACCCTAGCCATCCTAACCATGAAAGCTTCGACCCTAGCCCTTGTCCACCATGACCAGACCATATACCACCCTCCCAGGACCCTAACCGTGTCGACAGCAAGCTGTTGGAAAAATCCTAAACTCCCAAACGAGCCCCAGCCCTTCAAAACCGCTACTCCTACGTGTGTACATCTCCTATTCCCATGAGATCGTCTCACCCTTCGAGCAACCCCTTGTGAAGCCACCCTAGGACTTTCCTATGACTCTCTTAGGACTCCTAGCCATGCCCTAACAGTAGACACAGCCATGACTCGCAAAGGAAACCCTAGCCGAAGTGCCTTTGCCCACAAGGACTCCTATTACTTTTATTTTTTCGTGCAAGCCTTCTTCCCTACTGGTGCAGCCTTCGTCCAGCCTCCTATGGCCCCTAAAAACGTTGGAAAAACGTCCCTCCAAGTTACCCTACCATGGAAGCCCCTTTGTGCATCAATAGGAGGAGTTTTGAAAAAGAAAAACTCTTGTTTTGTGCATATATAGCCATAAAAACGAAAATATAAAAGTTGTATCATATTTTTCATGCAATCATGTATCAAACACATAATATGGTGTGAAAGATGAGAAAAAAAAGATTTATGGCGTGCCTTTGCGTTTTAAACGAACGAAAACGTTGACGATTGAAGAACGGCGACGACGAGACGATGACTTGATTTTTCCCTTGAATTTTCTTGAAAACCTACGAAATTCCTCTTAATTGTGATGTGTGTGCCGTGTACAATTTGAGGGGAGAGTTTTTCAAATTTTAAAAAGTGGGTGGCCGTGTATTTGAGATGCAAAGTGTAGGGTTTAATATATTTTATACACTAATTAACTACTAAATAGGCTTTGGCCTATTGAGCCAATTAAATTAAGTCCATTAGTCTAATTAGGTTTTAAATAAAATATTAACAATGTTTTGTTTAATTAAACATGTGAATTTATTAGTCGGGTTGCCAAAGCGCTCGTATTTTTGTTAAAAATCCAACACCGATAAAAATTACGTCCCGGCGTATAAAATCACCTCAAAACCCCTTATTTTCAAAAAAATAAGAAAAACCTACAATCATATTTTAAATAATTAAAAACAATTATTTAATAAAATCATTTTCCATTTTTCAGCCCTCGGTCTCCGTTCCTCGATCGCAACTCGAATAACTTTTAAAAATACATTTTAATGCAACCATATATAAAATATAATTTAAACATACAAATATGCACCACATAATTAATTCCTGCAATTAAAATATTTAAATAAAATACAAAAGAATTTAATAATTGCATGTATGTGGTTTGCGTGGACTTTTAAATTTTTGGGGCGTTACAACATGCATGCAAGTTACCAAATTCATTATGTATTTTATTAATTTTTTTAATGCATTAAATGCATGTTTATTGTATATATATGTGTTTTAATTCATGGATTATTAAAATTTTATGCATAAGGGCTTTTAATAGTTTTCGCGCTCGAACAAAGAACGGAGACCGGAGATATTCAGGAAAAATATTTTTATGGAATAATTATTTTTAATTATTTAATATGAGGTATTTTAAGTATGATTTTTGAAAATGGGCCTTAGTTGAGTATTTTTACCCGCCGGGTTATATTTTTAGCCGGTACGTAAATTTTATCGATTCGAGGGACTTTTTGAGGGCTCAGGCAAGATTTTCAAAAACATACCCAAAAGAAATATTTTTCGGGAGTTGTTTTGGGCTTAATGGGATTATTTTATGGATAATGGACCTAAAATTCTATTTAATCTCATTAATTTTAATTAAAGGCCCATTATACTATATTATTATATCTAAACCTATCATTAAAACCCTAATCTCCCTACCTCCTTATGGCTGCCGCCCCCTCCAAGTTCTAGAAGCTTTATTCAAAATTCCAGCAGCACCAACCTTCGAAAATCCCATAGGTTTTACAAATGAATCCCTCTCCGTCTCTCCAGTGCACGTTCTACGCAATTATCTCAAAGTTTTGGAGCGTTTAAAACGCAAAGGCACATCTTGTATCTCTTTTTCTCACCATTTACACCATTTTATATGATGATGTATATGTATTTGCATGAAAAATTCTTGGTTCTAACATGTAGCATCCTTTTTGCGAAGTTTTGACACGAATTATGTGATGTTTCATACATAACTCACGTTTTCTTGATTTGTTGTGTAAGGGGCTGCCGATTTTTGTGTTATGGGGCTGTATACGTTTGGAGTTAAGGTGTCAAGGGACTGCAGTAACGATTTAGTCACGTTTTGGTGAGGGCCGATCGGTCTACTTGAGGGAGATATGATTTTTATCGTAAAATCGCACAATCTGGAAATTTCTATGTCACAAAACCCGTCACTCTCTATTATTTCAAATTCTGCGACTTATATGTTGGTTTTTTGGAAATTTGTTCAAAATATTATTTATAACAATCTGCGTTATCTCGATTTTCTAGAAAATTTGTAATTTTCTGATAAGAAACGAGGGAGATATGATTTTAATCGTAAAACCGCACAAGCTGTGAAATTTTTGTGTCACAAAACCCGTTACCCTCTGTTATTTCAAATTCTGAGACTTATAGGTTGGTTTTCTGGAAATGTGTTCAACATATGATTTATAGAACTATGAGTTATCTTCGATTCGATATCAAAATCATAATTTCTGATAAGAAATGAGGGAGATATGATTTTTATCGTAATACCATACAAGCTGTGAAATTTCTATGTCACAAAACGTGTCACCCTCTTTTATTTCGAATTTTGCGACTTATAGGTTGGTTTTCTGGAAATGTGTTCAACATATGATTTGTAGCACTCTGTGTTATCTTCGATTCGATAGCAAATGTATAATCGCTGATAAGAAAAGAGGGAGATATGATTTTTATCGTAAACTTACTCAAGCTGTGAAAATATGTGCAAGGGTAGGCTCGACCAAGGAGGGCTGAACCACGCCATGGTGTGGTCCAGGAGGGTCCAGAGATGGGCTAGGAAGAGTTGGTTCATGTAACGTACCGTATTTTTAAACTATTTTAAAATTTGCGAAAAAATAAACATTTTCTTAAACAAGAAATCAACCTTCAAATTTGCGATAACAATAAACCTTTCATCCCAATATTTGCAACAAAATAGCACAAATAAAGTTTGCTAAAATACTTGTTTAAACATCGTAAACATTAACGAGAAATCAGAGTATTAAAATCGTCTTGCATAAATATTAAAACATTGGCGGTATTTAAACATGCATAAACTTCATCATTTTGCGTAGAGATATGTTTCAAAACAAGTGACCCATACATAAATGTGCCTGATCAGACCAAACCACAGTATTGGGCTGGCAGGGAAAATCCATTACCATATACATGAGATCCCCGGTCATGCTTTACTTGGTGGATTGGTCCATGGTCATGCTTCACCGCTTTCCAATCCTGATCTAAACCCGGTCATGCTTTACCGGGGTGGAGAGATCCTCGGCCACGTTCACCAACTTCCAAACCCGTTCATAATTGGTCACAAGACATTTAGCATACCTCAAAACTTAAAAATATTTTCTTTTGCTTGTCGAACATACTTACTTGGCATTGAGGGATTCATTGGATCTCGCTTGGGGGCCAATGCTGCACATTCTAACACTGTTCAAGCACTTAACTTTCATAACTTAGACGTAGGTAATCGTGCTCACCACCGAAGTAAAATAAATGGCTTAGGACGTTCTAGAGCACTCGGGACTTGACCTCGTTTAATCATTCTAACTCATGGCATCAAAACCCGAAGCAGACTCTAAAATGATGTGTGAACGTTTCCCAAACAATAAAGGACATGGAATCTGGTAGAGTAGGTGCCCGTCGAGCCAAGTGTTGGCCGAGTGTTCACAATGAAACTCTATGTATAAACAATCTTTATTTTAATAATATTTGAATTTATTTTTTTGGCACATCTTTATCTGTATGCCCATGCTAGTCGCATAGATAAAGTCCTTGAATATACAAATAGTAGAAAGAATATGAGAGAAGCATCGCGAATCGATGGGTTTGAAGCATATGGATAGTTGGCTCTAGTGCAAGTGGGAGATTGTTAGAGTAGGTGCCCGTCTAGCCAAGTGTTGGCCGAGTGTTCATTGAAACTCTATGTATAAACAATTTTTATTTTAATAATATTTGAATTTATTGTTTTGGCACATCTTTATCTGTATACCCATGCTAGTTGCATATATAAGGTCCTTGAATATACAAATAGTTGAAAGAATATGAGATGCTCATATGATGAGTATCATGAAACTCATATTTGGAATACTGTATATTCTAAATACTTCCTAGTCGATTCAGCCGCCGCTAAGAAGGATATAGGCCGCTCGAGTTTGACACTAGTATCTGCGATGTGAGTACCATGTTTCATTGGTAGGGGACATTGTGATGTCCGAGCATGTAGATAGGTGCTCCTGGTAGAGTGCACTGAACAACCCTCCATAAAGGACTTTCCAAGTGGTTCTCAATTATCGAGTGAAAACGTCCTAGTTTATGGTTGTACACTATTAGTCCTTATGACCCGGGACAACATTGAGACTCTATGTGGTAGCATGACACTTTGACTTGTTTACTGACTCTCATGGGCTCATCAGGTGGCAAAGTTGGGTGTTTTGTCGAAACATATAGGAGTCAATGCATTGTAGTCGGGGATTCACCGCTTATCTTCGGGTATGGATATCCTATGTGAACTCATATGTATGTAGTATGAAATCTCTGATCAGAGTATGGTGGTAATTATGAAAAGGGTTTCATAGATTACACCATCGATGCAACTACGACATGACACATAGTATCGATTCATTGACAACTCTCGATATACCAATAGTTGTCGAATCGGTCGGGATATATGAAATGAAGGGACCGAACTAAACGCTAACCATAATTGAATGGTTCTTGCAGGAACTATCATTTGATACCTAGGGAATCATGTAAGCGATGCTGGTAGGCGTTAAACATGATTGGTTGGGTACTATCAGACTTGAGTTCTGGCGTTCTTCTTATCAAGGAGTTAATAATTAAGAATGGAGTGATTGGGGTATGCTCATATAAGGACATGTTTAGTCCCGAATCACATTGTGATGTGAACCCACGGCTAGTTGTATCAATGAACCATTGAGGGTCACACAAGTGCTAACTTTTAGATCCCGTTGAGAAGTAAAATAGTTCAATGTGTTGAACGACTTATAAAGGAGTTTATAAGTGTAAATAAAATAGAAGTATGACTTCTATAAGGAGAACGTAACTTTTAATTTGAGGAAGTGTTCCTAAATTAAATGTTGGCCAAACAAATAATGTATTTGAAAATTGTGATTTTCATAAACATTATTATGGGGTAAATTAAATTAATTCAAGTGTTGAATTAATTAAAAACTAGTGGGCCTAGTAGAGTCCAAATAATTAAATTAATTCAAGTGTTGAATTAATTAAATAACATTGGGCCTTGTAGAGCCCAATTAGAAATAATTATTAAACTAGTGGACTTGAGTAAAATCAAGTAAACTTTAAATGGTCTTAAATGTGTTTGAGACATTTACATTAAAAGTTCATGGACCTTGTAATTGTTACAAGCCCAAATAGAATGTGCATGGGGGGGTGAAGAGTTGGGAGACAACTTTTTCCATGTCCAAGGCATGACATGCTTTTGTAACACCACAACCTATTTCCTAAACCAAGAAAAGTCTCCTCCTTCTCTCCTACACAAGCTAATGGCCGAAATTCCTTCATTTTTTCTCCACCATTTTTGCTTCTTCTCTTGTTGATAAAAGCACACACTTCTCAAAGAAAAATGCTCTAATTTTTCTAGTGCAAAATTAGAGTGGATCTACCTTGTTAGTGGTGGACCTAATTTGAAGAAAGGAGTCCAAAAGAAAGGTGAAGCTTGTAGATTGTCATCCTTGAAGAGCTTAGTTGTTTATCAACTAAGTTGGAGCCATTACATCAATTTCAAGAGATTGATAGGTAAAAATCTCTAACACCCTATGTATGACATTTCGTGTTTTGTATTTGCTACACACTATAGTTGAGGTGTTCGGTTTTCTTGTTGAAAAACAAATTTTTGAAACTTCCATTGCGTAATCGGCACCTTAATCGATCCCCTTTCAAGTGGTATCATGAGCTAAGGATACTATTTTGTGTAGCTTATACAAGATATTATATTGAGGTCGATTTCTAACCGCATGAGATGATTTGTTGCAACGAATTCAAGGCCGAATTGAGGCGGGTTTTGGGCAGCAAGTTGCTGCACATTTTGGGCAGCTTGGGCTGCCCGAAACGCGCAGCAAGGGCAGCCCAAGGGGTTGCCCGAACAGCCCCATGATTTTTAATTAAATTTTTTTTATTGGCCGGAATTCGGCGACGGAGCTCCGGCGACGGCGATGACGACTAGAGTTTCCAAAAGTGTTTTGGAATATCAAAGTGTCATGGGCCTTGAAGTTGTTGGGCCATTAGATGGCTAATACAATTTGTGAATTTAAATGGGCCAAAATGTTTTTGGTGAAAAATGATTTTTTTGGGCCCTTAAGTTTAAATCCACAAAAGTTGTACATATTTTCTCATGAAATGAATAATTGAAGTTGGACTTTAATTATTTATAGTAAATTGTGATTTACAAAAAATTCGGTTATAAATAAATTAATTGAAAAATACACAAAGGAATTTGTATACTTTGTTAATTTAGTTTATAATCATGGCGGTTAGTGATTGGATCAAGATATATAATATTGGATCAATTGATTATTGTGATAATGAATTGATGGTGTATGATATGTGATATTATGCATGAAGGATGATCAAAAGCCCAAGCCCAATTTGCTAGGTGTGCTAGGATATTTTGTGTTGAATGATTGTAATAATTATCAATTTATAAAGTGGGCTTGGTTTATGGCCCGTTCCCACCCCATGAGATGTATCCCTATTTTCCATGGATATTTATTTGTAAATATTAGTATAGTGGAAGATCAAGATTAGAAGATGGTGGCCTTGATGATTATGAAGATCGAAGAAATGTAAATATTGGAAGCTTATGTAATAGTTGAATTTGCATCCCTTGCATTTCCATAGGATTTGACCTAGGCCCGTGCTTAGCTCACACGGGCCATTAGTTTTGGGGCGATTGATCATCCTTGTTTTGTTTACTGTTTATAATATATGCATGATATGTTATAAATAATGAGTATGTGCGTTATTATTATGATAATAACAAAGTTGCATGAATCCGGCAAACATATGATCAAACATGGCGAGATTTTAAATAAAATTAATGATGAGACCTTTCAAAATTAAAAACCCTCATTTTGAATAAGATTCAAAATTAATATCAAGCCCGAAAAGGGGAATTATAAATTTGTTTATAATTTCCATGTCTTCCATCGACAATGGGTGCATGACGAACGCTACCCGTGCTCGGGGCTCGGCTCATATTATTGGGGGGGCCCTGGGTGCCGGAAAGCTGTGACATCCATTGACATGGTGATGTGAACTACGTGGAACTCCCATGATTTCGGCTCATATTAATGAGGGAACTCATGGCGACCGTCCATTAAAGTTCAACATCGATGGGTAAGGCTTGAGACATAAAGATGAACGACGTCATATTATTGGGTCCTAATCAAACGTGAGAAAAAATTTTACGTAGAGGGTTGCATGGAGATGCAATTGGAAACTACCTTTTAGGAATTGTGATTGGCTGATATTATTCGGGATCATAATTCGCTAATTGGACCTTGCGTACCTACTGAGGAAAGGAGTTTCTCATTTTCACTAGAGGGTAGTGAAAGATGTCAAAACAGTGGGAGTAAAAATTTATGAAGTAAAAGTCCATACTTCATGTCTTACTAAATATTTTAAAATAGTCATTAACATTTATCTGTTTTACTTTTCAATACTTTTTGACAATGTCTTCGATTCGCAATCCGCTATCTGTAATACTCGACAAACACGTATTAACCGGACCTAATTACCTCAATTGGCTAAGAAATCTAAAAATCGTCTTGAATTCGGAAAAGATAGCATATACACTTATTAAGTCGCCCCCTGTTGAGGCTCCGACTGACTGCACTCCTAAGGAATTGCAGACTTACAAGGAATGGTGTGACCATCACTTGAAAGCCAAGTGTTATATGCAGGCTTCTATGAAAGATGAGAAGTCGGTTCTTTATGTGGGCTCTTCATCTGGTACGAAGACTGGTCCACCTGGGAAGGGAAAGAAGCGTTCTTTCCAACGTCCCAAGAAGAACGTGCCTTGAAGAGGCAAGCTCTGAATCCCATTGTGGCAGCCACACCAGTAAAGACTGACAAGACTGCTGATATTTATCATCACTGCAAAAGGCCTGGACAGTGGAGGCGTAACTGCAGAGAATATCTTGCCCAGAAGAGTTCTGGAAACGGTATGTTCTATATTGAAGTAAACATTTCAATTAACTCTACTTCTTGGGTATTGGATATCGGCTGTGGCTCACATCTCTGTAATGATTTACAGATGATAGGAAGAAGTAGGAGACCTAGGGAAGGTGAGACCTTCTTGAGGTTGGGCAATGGAGCAAGAGTTGCTGCCAAGGCCGTGGGAAATGTTTACTTATTGTTGAACAATGATTTTAAGTTGATTTTAAGAGATGTTTTGTTTGTACTTGATTTAGTGAAAAACATTATTTCCATTTCTATGCTTGATAAAAATGGATATTCTTGTTTATTTAGCAAAGGTGTTTGCAACATTTACAAGAATGAATGTTTAATTGGTACTGGAGAACTTGAAAACGATATCTATAACTTAAAATTGAAAGATATTCAACTAAACAATGTCCAAGTAATAACAACAACAAACAAGCGAAAGCAAGATACTCTTAATACGGCACAATTATGGCATGCTCGATTAGGACATATTTCCCTAAGAAGGATGAACAAGCTAGTGGGAGTAGGCATGTTTGATATGTCTGATATTAATGCTCTCACGACTTGTGAATCCTGTCTAAAAGGAAAGATGACTAAAATTCCCTTTAAGGGCCATGTGGAGCGAGCCAAAGGGTTATTGGATTTGATCCATACCAATGTGTGCGGTCCGCTTGGCATCACCACTAAGCATGAACATGCCTACTTCATCACCTTTACCGATGACTTTTTGAGGTATGGGTATGTGTATTTGATGAAATACAAATCTGAAGCCTTTGAAAGGTTAAAAGAATTCAGAAGTGAAGTAGAGAAACAGATGGGACGAAGCATCAAGACACTTCGATCGGATCGAGGTGGTGAGTACTTGAGTGCCGAGTTCCAAGAGTATCTTAGGGAGAATGAGATTCTCTCGCAGTGGACTCCGCCCGCTACACCACAGTTGAATGGTGTTTCGGAGCGTCGTAACCGGACTTTGATGGACATGGTTTGGTATATGATGGGGTTCACGGAGTTGCCGCCATCCTTTTGGGGATATGCGCTTGAGACAGCGGCACTGTTGTTGAACAATGTCCATTCAAAGGCAGTTGGTAAGACACCATATGAGATATGGATGGGTAAGCGACCCAAATATTCTTATCTTAGAATATGGGGGTGCCCTGCTTATGTGAAGCAGGTAGTGGGAGATAAATTGGATAGTCGATCCATTTTATGTTACTTTGTGGGATATCCAAGGAATTCGGTTGGATATTATTTCTATCATCCCCAAGAAACAAATGTGTTTGTTTCTAGAAATGCAACCTTTTTGGAAAAGAAATTTCTATTGGATAGAAAAGGGCAGATGATAGAACTCGAAAAGGTTCGAGAAACATCCACAATTATAGAACCCACACCCGAAGAGCCAAGAGAGGAGATACAAGCTCCTAGAAGATCCGAGAGAGTCTCGAGACCACCTATGAGGTATGGTCTGCTTCTTGAAGAGGGCCATGATGAGCCTAACCATGGATGTGATCCAAGGACCTTCAAGGAAGCGTTATCTGATACCGATTCATCCAAGTGGCTTGAAGCAATGGAATCTGAGATGAATTCCATGCATTCAAACCAAGGGTGGAATATCGTGGATCCACCTGAGAGAATTGTTCCCATAGGGTGTAAATGGATTTACAAGAGGAAACTTGGGGCGGATGGAAAGGTATTGACCTTCAAGGCGTGATTGGTAGCAAAATGATATACACAAAGACAAGGAGTTGGCTTTGAGAAAACCTTTTCTCCAGTTTCAATGTTCAAGTCCATAAGGATATTGCTAGCCATAGCTGCATGGTATGATTATGAGATATGACAGATGTATGTCAAGACAGCCTTTCTTAATGGGGATATTAAGGAAGAGATTTACATGTCTCAACCTGAAGGGTTTACATCTGTTAGAAGTGAGCATATGGTATGAAAACTTCAAAGATCTATTTATGGTCTAAAGCAGGCATCTAGGAGTTGGAACCTTAGATTCGACAGTACAATCAAAGATTTTGGTTTTACTAAGAATCCTGAGGAACCCTGTGTGTATAAGAAGGTCAGTGAGAGTGTTGGGACATTCCTGGTGCTTTATGTTGATGACATTCTACTCGTTGGGAATGATGTAGGAATGTTGCAATCAACTAAGATATGGTTAACGAGTAAGTTCTCGATGCAGGACTTGGGTGAAGCATCTTTTGTATTGGGAATACAGATCTATAGAGATAGATAAAAAAGATTGCTTGGTCTCACCCAGTCCACATACATTGATACCATCGTGAAGAGGTTCTGGATGGATGAGTCCAAGAGAGGACATTTACCAATGTGTCATGGCGTGTCCCTTTCCAAGTCGATGTCTCCCAAGACTGATGCAGAGATAGCGGCGATGACACGCATTCCATATGCATCTGCAATTGGTAGCATCATGTATGGGATGATATCTACACGTCCTGACATGGCTTTCGCACTAAGTGTAGTGAGTAGATATCAATCGAACCCTGGTCTTCCACATTGAAAAGCTGTGAAAGACATCCTCAAGTATTTGAGAAGGACCAATAAATTGTTCTTGGTTTATGGGGGTGGAGAACTGAAATTGGAAGGCTATACCGACTCTAGCTTCCAAAGCGATATCGATGACTCAAAGTCAACCTCTGGATTCATATTCATGCTCAATGGTGCTGCTGTCTCTTGGAAGAGTTCCAAGCAAGATAGTACTGCGGATTCCACCACTAAGGCCGAATATATTGCTGCATCAGATGCAGCAAAGGAGGCTGTTTGGATAAGGAATTTCCTCCAAAATTTGGATGTCATTCTTAATGGAGTTGCTCATGTCCCGGTGTTGTATGACAACACGGGAGCTATAGCTCAAGCAAAGGAGCCAAGGTCTCATCAGAAGTCCAAACATGTATTAAGAAAATACCACATCCTCCGAGAGATTGTGGAAAGAGGAGATGTCTTGATTGACAAAGTCGGCTCCACAGATAATGTTGCTGATCCACTAACTAAGCCTTTACCTGGACCATTATTCGAGAAGCATCGCGAATCGATGGGTTTGAAGCATATGGGTAGTTGGCTCTAGTGCAAGTGGGAGATTGTTAGAGTAGGTGTCCGTCTAGCCAAGTGTTGGCCGAGTGTTCACAATGAAACTCTATGTATAAACAATCTTTATTTTAATAATATTTGAATTTATTGTTTTGGCATATCTTTATCTGTATACCCATGCTAGTTGCATAGATAAAGTCATTGAATAAACAAATAGTAGAAAGAATATGAGATGTGATGAGTATCATGAAACTCATATTTGGAGTACTGTATATTCTAAACAGTTCCTAGTCGATTCAGCCGCCGCTAAGAAGGATATAGGCCGCTCGAGTTTGAGACTAGTATCTGCGATGTAAGTATCATGTTTCATTGGTAGGGGACATTCTGATGTCCGATAATGTAGATAGGTGCTCCTGGTAGAGTGCACTGAACAAACCTCCATAAAGGACTTTCCAAGTGATTCTTAATTATCGAATAGAAACGTCCTAGATTATGGTTGTACACCATTAGTCCTTATGACCCGGGACCACATTGAGACTCTATGTGCTAGCATTACACTTTGACTTGTTTACCGACTCTCAAGGGCTCATCAGGTGGCAAGGTTGGGTGTTTTGTCAAAACATATAGGAGTCGATGCATTGTAGTCGGGGATTCACCGCTTACCTTCGGGTATGGATATCCTATGTGAACTCGTGTGTATGTAGTATGAAATCTCTGATCAGAGTATGGTGGTAATTATGAAAAGGGTTTCATAGATTACACCATCGATGCAACTACGACATTACACATAGTAACGATTCATTAACAACTCTCGATATACCAATGGTTGTCGAATCGGTCAGGATATATGAGATGAAGGGACCGTACTGTACGCTAACCATAATTGAATGGTTTTTGCAGGCACTATCATTTGATACCTAGGGAATCATGTAAGCGATGCTGCTAGGCGTTTAACATGATTGGTTGGGTACTATCAGACTTGAGTTCTGACGTTCTTGTTATCAAGGAGGTTATAATTAAGAATGGAGCAATTGGGATATGCTCATATAAGGACGTGTTTAGTCCCGAATCACATTGTGATGTGAACCCACAGCTAGTTATATCAATGAACCATTGAGGGTCACATAAGTGCTAACTTTTTAGATCCCGTTGAGAAGTAAAATAGTTCAATGTGTTGAACGGTTTATAAAGGAGTTTATAAGCGCAAATAAAATAGAAGTATGACTTCTATAAAGAGAATGTAACTTTTAATTTGAGGAAGTGTTCCTAAATTAAAAGTTGGCCAAACAAATAATGTATTTGAAAATTGTGATTTTTATAAACATTATTATTGACTAAATTAAATTAATTCAAGTGTTGAATTAATTAAACACTAGTGGTCCTAGCAGAGTTCAAATAATTAACTTAATTCAAGTGTTGAATTAATTAAATAACATTGGGCCTTGTAGAGCCCAATTTTAAATAATTATTAAACTAGTGGACTTGAGTAAAATCAAGTAAACTTTAAATGGTCTCAAATGTATTTGAGACATTTAAATTAAAAGTCCATGGGCCTTGTAATTGTTACAAGCCTAAATTGAATGTGCATGGGGAGGTGAAGAGTTGGGAGACAACTTTTTCCATGTCCAAGGCATGGCATGCTTTTGGAACACCACAACCTTTTTCCTAAACCAAGAAAAGTCTCCTCCTTCTCTCCTTCACAAGATAATGGCCGAAATTCTTTCATATTTTCTCCACCATTTTTGCTTTTTCACTTGTTGATAAAAGCACACATTTCTCAAAGAAAATTGCTCTAATTTTTTTAGTGCAAAATTAGAGTGGATCTACCTTGTTAGTGGTGGACCTAATTTGAAGAAAGGTGAAGCTTGTAGATTGTCATCCTTGAAGATCTTAGTTATTTATCAACTAAGTTGGAGCCATTACATCAATATCAAGAGATTTATAGGTAAAAATCTCTAGCACCCTATGTATGACATTTCGTGTTTTGTATTTGCTACACACTATAATTGAGGTGTTCGGTTTTCTTGTTGAAAAACAAATTTTTGAAACTTCCGTTGCATAACCGGCACCTTAATCGATCCCCTTTCAGAATAACTATTAGAACCTACAACTAAATGAAAGCTCAACATTCCTCCAGTCGACCCCGCGCTCTGGCGGTAATATCTTCTTGCTCGAGCGCCAGGTCTATTGGCCTCGGACAGAAAGAGTGGGTGGCGCTTGGGCGGTAAAACATTACCACTCGGGCGCCGAGCCTACAAAAATTTTACTACCGACAGTGAAGGTGGCACTCGGGCGGTAAAATGTTACCGCTCGGGCGCCGAGTGCACTGGACTCCGCGACTTAGAAGCTTAAGTTCTCCAAATTCGATTGTACGGACAGTGATCAACGTCTCGAGACCCATCCTAGAACACTAATGCATTGACTCAACCCCATAAAACGTCCCAAACGTCCCCAGAATGACAACACACTTCATGCAACGCACATCACCCATAAACTCGAATTTTCGACACAAAATATTTCCTACGACTTCTAATGCAACCAAGTGCTTAATGACACAAAACGAAGCACTAAAAATCATCCCAACATCATACTCAATATACTTAAATGCAACAGCGATCACCCGATGGTTCCCAACGAAGCATGCAACAAATAAACTTCAAGAATACGTCAAGAACACATTTTCAGAAAATTGCAGTTTGAGCAGTCCCACGAAAATGATCATAACTCACCCGTTTCTTATCCAAAAATTACAAATTTACTTTCAAATCGAAGGAATCAAAAAGTTCTACGTTTTATATGTTGAAATTTTTTCTATAAAATCGATCGAAAAGTCACAGTATTTAAAATGACAGCAAATTTTGAGTTTTTAGATCCGAAAGCGTTTCAAAATCTATCCAACAAATTTTTGCTTAAACTTTGCACAACATACATTAATTTTCACGCAATATAAACAACAAAACGTATAATATGACAAGATCGATGCAAGAATGAAATAATATACATACTTTGATCTTTAAAATACCGAAATGATGATACCGAAGCGGAACGAGTACGAGGGTGATCCGGAACGATTTGTGGCTCGATTTTTCCTTGAGGAAATGCACGAGAATTGCTGAACTTTTGAAGAGGATGGGGTGGCTGCTGATAACTTCTAAGAACCCTAAGTTTCTTCTAAAAAAATGAGATGAAATGAAAAGAAATGTGTGTGTGTAACAGCCGAGTGTGTGCATGTGTTTGAGTAATGTGTGTGTGTGAGAGTTACAATAATTAAAGGAATAAAATTTTCTTAATTACACAATTAAAATGCTAATTAAAATGTCAATTCCCACTAACTAAACAAAGTCCCCTAATTTGAAATAAAATGCACAATTGCTAAACTTTAAAAGTTTTAAAATCCTAAATCACCTAGTAATTTAAAATTGGCTTTTAAAACGCTAAAACTCAATAAATCATTTAAAATTACACTTTCTAACTTAAAATAAAATACCACATTTTTATAATCGCCAAAATCGTCGTCGGTCTCTTTTCCTCGATCCCGAATCGAATAATCGCCTGAAACATGAAACTCGAGAAAACATTTAATGTGCATCACATAAGCATAATTAATTTAAAATAATGCATTTGAATAAATCATGCATCGCTAAAATTAATTTAAACTTAAATAAACAATTTAAATAAATGCATTAGTTTTACGTGTACTGATTTTGGGCTCTACAGTTCAGGTCTGGTCCCTGTTGGTTTGGTCTATTGTCGAGAATTCGAGGGTTTAGTGCACTAGGGTTCGGCTCGCTTTGGTGCAGAAAAAGTCAGCAACTTTTAGGTGATGTTCGAAGGTCTTAAGTGGGCTGGTCTAGGTGGTTTAAGGGCTGGTAGGGTATGGTTGAGGCATGGTTTAAGCTTGGAGAGATTTGGTTAAGTTTCGGGTTGATTCGGGTTAAAACCGGGATCCCGGTCCAAGTTTTAAAACGAATTGTGTAAGTTTTCAATCGAGCTCGAGTTTACGTCTAAGAAACACTTATAAATATGCTTTAGGATGTTTTAAGGAGTTTGGTAAGCTTAAGGTCGAAATTTAGAGGTCCAGGGGTAAAATGGTCATTTTGGGTTTTCAGGAGCAAAATGGTCATTTTGCACCCGAATCGAGATTTTAGTCCTGGCAGCGCCCTGAGAACGATTTATCATGTTTTTAAATGTTTATGTTATCATGTAAATGACTTTTGGGTGTTAATATGAAAATTACGTTGCATGCTTGATTTTAAGAAAAGTTTATGTATATGCATGTTTTATTAAGTGATGAATATGTTGATATGTTTTTGAAGGAAGGGAGTTGGTTGTAACTAATACGAATACGTTAATACGATGATATGTAGTGCCAAGGCTCAGTGGGCGGGTAATGTTGTTGCTGATTTCCCCGCCACCGGGTACCGCGGTTACACGTAGATGGATCCATCGACTGACATGATAATACGAAAGTCACAGCTAACGAACAAAATTCAAATTAAGAAAATGAACATGTATATGTTGATATGATGATATGTGCTATGATTATTATTATGTTTGACAGGTTACGATTATGCATACGTTTTTCAATTATCATGAAATGTATGTTGAATATGGTATTTTTCACTGCTGCATGATATATATATGTACTTGTTATCAAGGTACAGTCTGTTTAGTCTTTGGACTCACTAGGTGTAAATGGTGCAGGTGAGCATGTCGATGAGGGGACAGGAGGTGCCAAATTCTGAGTAGGCAGGACTGGATGTGCGCACACAAGTGGACATGAACATTTTGATACGTTGATTTTGTTATAGTGATGATTATCAGGATGTTTACTTGAGTTATTTTTACGTACATATTATGGCCGTGTCGGTAATTTTAAACTTCAGTATTTTATCTGTTATAGGATTACGATTATTTTAAAAGGTGTATTTTTAAGTAGCGTTGCATGCATGCAAAATATTTAAATATTTATTTTTTAAAAATGTGAGCTTCACAAAAAAAAATTTTTAGCAGCATTTTAAATTAGTAGACGTCACAATCAGAGTATCCAATAAAATAACAACTGACAATCCTTGAGTCCAGTTTTTTTTCATTAGGCTTATAAGACCTTGCCTCAGTTGGACATCCCCAAACGTGCAGATGCTTAAGACTAGGCTTTTTACCCATCCAAAGTTCATAAGGGGTTTTGTTCGCTGTCTTAGTTGGAACTCTATAAAGGATATATACCGGTCTTTAGTGCTTCTCCCAAGAGTGATTCTGGTAAGGTAGAATGACCAATCATATTCCTCACCATGTCCTTAAGCATTCAGTTTCGTCTTTCAGCAACACCATTAATAGTGTGCGAACTCGACATAGTGTATTCTAGGATGATACCACTTTCCTCTAGGAATCTAGCAAAAGGTCCTGGACGCTGTTCACCTGAATCGTCATATTTACCATAGTATTCATCACTACGATCAGATCTAACGCTTTTAATCTCCAAGCCAAGTTGAATTTCAACTTCAGCTTTATAGTTTTTGAACACATCCAATGACTGTGCCTTTTCATGAATGAGATAAATGAAGCCAAATCTTGAAATCGTTTGTGGACGTTATAAAATACTATTGACCATTCCAAGAAGCCAAAGGGAATGATCCAAAAATATTAGTATGTATAAGTTCTAAGATGCCTGAACACCTATTGGCTTCAAATTAATCTCCTTTTATTGGTTTGTTTTTCTTTTATACAATTAACACAATTATTAAAATCAGTATAATATAAAGGTTCGAGAATTTCATCTGACACACGTCTCTTTATTCTATTTTTAGAGATATGACCCAATCTCTTGTGCCATAACGCACCTAAATTCTCACTGGTTAATTTTCTTTTAATGCATTTACTTGTTTGCAGATATTCATTAAACGAAGCAATAACATCCAAAGAATGAAGGTGATCGTATTCTGATAAAGAACCAGAACCAATCAATTTTGAATCAACAAACAAACTGAGTATTCCATTTCAAAATGAACAAGAATAATCGAATTTGTCCAATGCAGAAATGAAAATCAAAATCCGTCTAAAAGACGGTAAAAAAAATGTTTCATAAAGATCCAAATATATTCCAGTCGTTAACAATAATCTCAATTTTCCTATTGCCTCAACTTCAACTTTGTTGCCGTCATCAACGTAGATTAATCTTTCAGCAACAACAATTATTCCATTTATTGATCAAGGCAAATCCTCACGGGACACATAGAACATCTTGGCCAACACATATGCTAAACCAGCTCTTGGGCGCATCAAAAAAGTCAAAAACCAACTTAAACAAATCACAAAAGGCTCTGAAAATGTTTCTGAATTTTTGCAAGCAATAAAAACACGAGCTAATGAACTTGCTCTTCTTGGAGCACCACTTGATAGAGGATCTTACAAAGAAAATATTAGATAAACTTCTTGATGACTACAAGGATTGGTTCGTGTCGTTCAAGCAAGAGACTCCTCAATCACATTTGAAGAACTACATGAAAAGTTTCTTAATTTTGAAGCATCAACGTTGTCAACTGCATCATCCACATTAGGCAGACCAACATCTTTTTCTGAAAGTCGACCATTCCGCCCACCTTTCCGCCAATATTTAGGTTATTGTCAAATCCACAGGGTTCAAGATCACACTACAAAAAGATGTCCATCTTACAAATTGAAGCCAATAACCCCAATAAAAAACTCCAATGATCAAGCAAGTTAGCCTATAATACCATGGCAACCAGGTCCACCTCCACCAACACTTTTCAATAAAATAATGTTTTATGTGTTCTTGGCATGAGAAAAAAAATAATTTCCATTTCTCAAATTTGGAACACCAAATAATGTTTTTGGGTTTTTAGCAAGCTTTTCTTGCTTGCAGGAAAATCAACCATAAATAAGCCATTTTATTTATGACATGGAGTGTATGAAAATCCATGCCCCTATGGATGGTCATGAAGAAAATGTGATGCATTGATTACAGGGAAATTTTTTTTTATATTTTGTGTCATGTAACTTATTCATTTTTCATTTTTTTTCTTGTTGTCGGCCAATTCACAGCTTCGTCTATCAACTTGTTTTTCTTTATATTTTATTCTTTTTCATCGGAGCGGACAACAATGTTTGTCTTCCCGCCAGCAATCTTCGGTGACACGTCATCATTTTCCAGCGCTAACATCAGCAATCCAATGAAAAATGATTAAAATCGAGAGAAAAAAATAAATTAGTACACTAAGACTTTAAATTGATCGATAACAAGACAAAATATAAATCACATAGTTACATGACCAAAAAATATAATTTTCTCTTAACTATATGGGTTTAGATTTGTGTCCATGTGTTTGTTTAGTTAATATTTCGAGCGATTCAATATATTTTCAAGATTATATTTTTATAAATTTCTAGGCAAAAAAATAAATCACCTCTTTGACCTTTACCATGGTTTCTTTTATAAGGTCCAAAATGCGATAACGTAATCCAACTGCATGCAAATCTAAGAAAAATAGAAAATTCCTAATTAAATTATTTTAATTACATTGATTAAATGTGATAGGCATATTTATATGTTAAAATGTGGTTTTCTATTAGAATGCATAAACTGTGTTTCAAGGGTTATTCGATATGCGACCGAAGAACGAAGATCGGGGATCATAAAGGAAAAATATTTTTATTGAATGAATATTTAAAATTATTTAATATATGGTATATTTAATAGGTAATTTTCAAAAATGGTATTTTTGAGATTTTTTTACATGCCGAGTCGTATTTTAAACCGGTAATTTATTTTTGACGAAAATAAGGATTTTTTAAGGCTCGATTAGTTTTTTCAAAAACTTTCCTAAACGAGATATTTTTCTAACGTTCTAATGGGCCTAATGTACTAAGGTTATTGGGCCCATTTGTGTACCTTATTATTTATAACCAAAGTTTGTATTTTCAAGCCCCAAAAACTCTTCAATCACACGCCTCAAGCACTAAAGAATCCTAGGGTTTTCTCTCCCTAGCCACACGCGCACACACACACTCACGATTAAGGCACGTCACGTCGGTTTTAAAGAGGGAAAACGCAGCAAGGCTTCCCCGTCTCTCTGACAACATCCCTTCACGTCTAGAATTGTTTATTCGTGCGTGAATCACGCAAAGGCACACATTATTCCTTATTTTCTCATCGTTCATACCTTATTATGTGTGAATATATATGTTTGCATGAAAAATCAGATATCCTTCTTATATTTTTGTTTTTATGACATACATATGAAAAACTTGTATTCTTTTGACATGAAACTCAATGTATTGATGATGCACAAGGGGCTGCCAAGTTAGGGCTGTTATGAGATTTATTTGAGGGCTGTAAGGAGTCCTAGATGGTGTGAGGATGGGCCTGGAAGGGAAGGGAGTAGAGGTGGTGCGGAACCTAGGGTTTTCATGGGTTAGGATTCGGCCAAGGAAAATGCAAGTGTTGTGGGTCGTGAGAGATGGATGGGCTACATCCAGGTGACCTACAAGGACTATGTGGTGGTCCTAGAGGGGGCAGAGCCGTGCTAGTTCAATGGTACGGGCTAGAGACGCGCGTCATGAGCTCGCGACCTTGGTGCGTGCGAGTTCGAGGACATGGCATGCATGGCTCATTCGGGTGGTCCATTAGGGGTCCTAGAGGTTCGGTCTTGGTCTTATGAGGGTTGGTTAGGGCATGGTCTCGTTGGTTAAGGGCTAGGATCTAAGGAGCTCATGGATGGTTAGGGCTAGGGTTTGGTTCGAATGTGCAGAAAAATTAAGAAGCTTGCTAGGCATTTACAAGGGTTCTAAATGGCTGGATTTGGGTTGAAAAGGGGATGGTTAGGTGTGGTTAAGCTATGGTGAAGGTTTGGTTAAGATTCAGATTGATTTGGGTTAAAACCGGGACTTCGGTTCAAGTTTTAAAACGAATTACGAATGTAGTCAAGGGCTTAAGTTTACATCTTAGAAATATTCATGGGTGTGTTTTAAGGTGTTATGGTAAGTTTGAATGGATTCGGGTCGATGTTTTAAGGTCCAGGGGTAAAATGTGAAAACTAGGGTTTTATGGGCAAAACAATCATTTTACACATGAAAAATATTAGGAGTCTTGGCAGTACCCTGAATTCGATAGTTGTGCACCTAGTATTGATATACAGACTGATACTCATGATGATCGTAGAGAGAATGCACCCCCACCTCCCAATAGGGATGCTGCTACTAGAGTGCTGGAGGGTATGACACGTTTCTTTGAGCAGCAGGCTCAACATGCTCCAAGGCCACAACATGATGTGTATGATCAGTTCAAGAGGCTGGGTCCAAAGGATTTTTCAGGTACCACCGACCCATTTGTTGATGACGGCTGGATCAGATCCCTTGAGGTGCATTTTCGTTATCTGAATATAGGGGATGCTGATCAAGTCAGGTGTGCCACTTATATTCTACGAGATGATGCTTCCCTTTGGTGGGAAAAAACTGAGCATGGTGTCAATCTAGCCACCCTTATTTGGGTGCGATTGAAGGAAATCTTCTATAAGAAGTATTTCACTGCTGACGTCAGAGGATGCTTGAAGAGGGAGTTTATGAGTCTCCGTCGGGGAACATATATGTGGCTGAGTTCATAAGGAAGTCTGATAGGAGTTGTGACTTCGTGCCCCTCATTGCTAGAGATGCTACTGAGAAACTGAGGCATTTCATTTATGGCCTTCGACCCACTATACGCTGTGATGTGATGTTGATGAGACCGGTGATTATGCAGCCACACTGCTTGCGCTTTCCAAGCTGAACATGCCTTGAAGGATATTGACTTAAAAATGCAGTGCATAAGGGAACAGAACCAGCAGAACTCTCAGCCAAACAAGATACAGTTTACGGGACCTCTTAGAGCTCAGGGGAAGCAAAAGCCCCAAGGACAGTGGAAGAAGCCATGACAGCAGAAGCCACCACAGTTTGGAGCTGCCTCAAAATCTGAAGAAAGGCCAATGTGCAAAGAGTTAAATCGCCAACACTTTGGCAAGTGCATGTGGGGATCATTCAAGTGCTTCATTTGCAAGGAGGAAGTACATAAAGCCATTGACTGCCTAAAGAAGAAAGGATCACCTGTTGGCAAAGCTTATGTTATGCATGCTGAGGAGGCAGAGCCAGAGCCAGAGCCAGACATGATGTTGATCACTGGTAACTTAGTTGCTTAACGTTTTTACATTGCCTTATTGCACGCAATGATAATTTGGTTAATGAAATTGATTGGGATAATAAGGAACCTAGAAGGAAATAGGTTGGATGCTCTACTTTAGTTGAATTTAAGGGATGACATTGAAAATTATAGAAATTGTGCACGAAATATAAGTTTTAAGAATGTAAAGGAATGAATTGAACCAATTTAAGAATTATGGGATGTATATGGCATAAATCGAAATATAGGGTGGATAAAATGCAAAAACCGAGAGTTTAAGGGTGTAAATGCACAAGGCCAATAATTCAAGGGCTAATCGGCAATTTTGAGAAGTCCAGGGACTGAAATTGATATTACCGAAAGTTCTAAGGTGAAATTTAGAATTTTCGAAAATTCAGGGACTAAATTGAAAAGTTTGAGAATAGCAGGGACTGTTTTCGAATTTTAGGAAATCAGGGGCTGTTTCTGTAATTTCTGGAATTTTAGGGATCAAAACAGTGAATTTAGAGAAGTTAGGGCCTGAATTGATTAAATTCGAAATTTATTTGGGGGCAGAGATGCAATTTTGGAAACTATAAGGGAGAAAGTTTAAGGGGTTGAAATGCAGGTTCAAAAATTATTTTGGGTAAATTGTGCATTTTCGAAATTTATTAAGGGTGAAGTGTGGTAACTTTCAAGAATTTTGGGTGATTAATTATATAAATTCTTTAAGTTTTCGACTCAATTGGATTTGATGGTATATTTGTCACTGGAATGATATTTATTTCAGTTGTAGCTACCTATTCATTGCTAGATTCAGGAGCTACACACTCATTTATATTCGAAACGTTTGTCAAGAGACTGAAGATTATACCCGAGAATTTGGATTTGAGCTTTAGAGTTTCTATTCCTTCTGGTGAATAGATGGTTACCACGAGCATTGTGAGGAATCTGGAGCTTCATGTATTGAAGAATGCGGTTCAGGCAGATCTCATCGTACTCCCGATGCCTGAGTTCGACATCATTCTTCGCATGGATTGGCTATCTTTGAATGTTGCTTCGATAGATTTCCGACAGAGGTTAGTATCTATTACACTTTCCAACGGAAAATCTTTTGTCTTTGAGGCCGCATGGAACAAGCAAATACCGCACATTATCCTCTTCATCTATGCAAGGAAGCCTATGAGATGATGCTGCGAAGCTTTTCTAGTAAGCGTTATTTCAGTACCAGTTCCGGATAGTCAGAAGCTATAAGATGTTGAGGTTGCCAGAGACTTTCCTAGCAATTTTCCTGGGGACGTTTCTGGCATTCCACCAAACCGAGAGGTAGAATTTTCTATTGAATTGATGTCGGGTAAAGTGCTAATATCTTAGTCACCCTATCTTCTAGCAACAGTCGAGATGAAAGAGCTGAAAGATCAAATAAAGGAGTTGCTGGACAAGGGTTTCATTCGCCCGATTTATTCTCCTTGGGTCGCACATGTATTATTTGTGAAGAAGAAGGATGGTAGTACGCGACTCTGCATTGACTATAGAGAGCTGAACAGAGTCACCATCAAGAATAAATATCCCTTACCTAGAATCGATGACTTGTTTGATCAATTGCAAGGAGCTTTGATTTTCTCGAAGATAGATCTTCGTTCGGGATACCATCAGCTGAAGATGAAGGAGCCAGATGTTCATAAGACGGCTTTCAGGACTCGATATGGGCACTAAGAGTTTATGGTGATGCCATTTGGGTTGACCCATGCGCGAGCGTTTCTCATGGATCTCATAAATCATATATTTCAGCCGTATCTAAATCAGTTTATCATAGTCTTTATATATTATATTCTGATTTACTCGAGGAACAGAGAATAGCATAGTCAGTACTTAAGAACGGCTCTACAGATATTGCAAGATAGAAAGCTATTTGCTAAATTCAGCAAGTATGAGTTTTGGCTAGAGAGAGTGGCATACTTAGGTCACATTAATTCTAGAGATGGAATTAAGGTCGATCCCAGCAAAGTCAAGGCAGTTAGAGAGTGGCCAGTATCTAAGAGTGTGACCAAGATCCGCAGTTTCTTGGGTCTAGCTGGATACTACCGAAAGTTCATTCAATGTTTCTCTTCTATTGCAGTACCCCTGACCGCCTTGACGAAGAAAAATGCGAAGTTTATTTGTGGATCAAACTGCCAGTAGAGTTTCTAGAAAATGAAGCAAGCTTTGACTTCAGCGCCAGTTCTATCGATGCCATCAGGGCAAGGAGAATATGTTCTCTATACAGACGCTTCGAAGTTTGATTTAGGAACAGTCCTAATGGAGAATGATTGAGTGATATCATATGCGTCTAGACAGTTGAAGGTTCATGAAAAGAATTCTCCGACTCGTGACCTCGAACTTGCAGCAGTAGTATTTGCTCTGAAGGTCTGGAGACATTACTTATATGGAGAGAAGTGAAAGATTTTCACTGACCATAAAAGCTTAAAGTACTTATTTACCTAGAAAGAGTTGAATATGAGGCAACATAAGTGGTATTTTAGCTACCATCCGTTAAAGGTTTACGTGGTTGCGGACACTTTGAGTTGAAAGACAGCTGTTATCGCTAAATTGACAGTTCAGAAACCATTGCAAGCAGATATTCAGCGATTCAAGCTTGTAGTGTATGCTAGGAGCGAGGCTCCTAACCTTGCTACTATGACAGTTCAGTCGACCCTGAGGGATTGAATTTTAGTCGAACCTTTCTACTATGACAGTTCAATCAACCCTGAGGGATTGAATCTGTATTCGGAGGAGGATGGCATAGTACGATATCGAGATTGACTTTAGGTTCCTAGTGGTGATTCACTGAGAGAAGTTGTTATGAAGGAACCCATAATACTCCATACTCCATTCATCCTGGAAGTACGAAGATGTACAAGGATTTACAGACATTGTATTGGTGGCCGGGCATGAAACGAGACATCTTGGGTTTTGTGTCAGAGTATTTTACATACGAACAAGTTAAGGCAGAACACCAGAGGCCAGCAGGGAAGCTTAAGTCACTTCCTATTCCCGAGTGGAAATGGAAAAATATTACGATGGATTTTTAGTGGGATTGTCAAGGACTATCAGGGGATTCGACGCTATTTGGGTGACAGTTGATCATCTTATAAAGTCAACGCACTTTCTATCTATTAAGACGACATTCTCCATGACTCAGTATACAGAGCTGTAAATCCAAGATATAGTCTGACTGCACAGAATTCCAGTGTCTATTGTTTCAGACAGAGATCTGAGGTTCACATCTTCCTTCTGGAAGAGTCTGCATTCAGCTTCTGGAAGATCTACTCCGAGCTTGTGTGATCGATTTCCAGGGCAGCTAGGAACCGAAGTTACCTCTAGTGGAATTCACCTATAACTATAGCTACCAGTTGTCTATAGGTATGACTACTTACGAGGCACATTATGGGAGGAAATGTAGATCACCAATACATTGGGACAAGGTTTGTGAAAGAGGAGAGTTGGGCACGAACTTGATAAAGCAAACAGCTAAGCTAGTAGTCAAAATCTGATATAGGATGAAGACTGCTCAAATCCACCAGAAAATCTACACCGATAAGCGACGAAGGGAGCTAGAGTTTGCAGTAGGTGACCACGTGTTTGTGAAGATATCACCTATGAAGAATTTTATGAGATTTGGAAAGAAAGGAAAACTCAGTCCAAGGTCCATAGGACCGTTTGAGGTTCTAGAGAAGATTGGACTATTAGATTATAGAGTGGCGTTGCCACCAATTCTCGCCAGAGTGCATAATGTGTTCCATACCTCGATGCTGCAAAAGTACATGTCGAATTCTTCACATGTACTGAATTATGAACCTCTGCGGTTGACTCAGAATATGCCATACAAGGAAAGGCTTACACAGATTCTGGATAGGCAAGAAAAAAGGCTCTGGAATAAGGTTATTCATATGGTCAAAGTCAAGTGGCTAAATCATTCAGAGGATGAAGCTACTTGGGAAACTGAGATTGACCTGAGGAGTCTCTACCCGGAGTTATTCAGTTAGTCTTAATTCCGAGGACGAAATTTCATTTAAGGGAGGGAGGAATTGTAAGGTCCAAAATGCGATAATGTAATCCAACTGCATGCAAATCTAGGAAAAATGAAAAAGACATAATTAAATTATTTTAATTGCATTGATTAAATGTGGTAGGCATGTTTATATGTTAAAAATTTTGTTTCTATTAGAATGCATAAAGCTGTGTTTCAAGGGTTATTCGAGACGCGACCGAGAAACAGAGATCGGGGACCGTAAAGGAAAAATATTTTTATTAAAGGATTATTTTTAATAATTTAATATATGGTATATTTAATAGGTAATTTTCGAAAATGTTGTTTTTGAGATGTTTTTACATGTCGAGTCGTATATTAAACCGATAATTGATTTTTGACGAAAACAAGGACTTTTTGGAGGCGTGTTTAATATTTTTGAAAACTTTCCTAAACGTGATATTTTTTTTACATTCTAATGGGCCTATTATACTAAGGTTAATGGGCCCATTTGTCTAACTTATTATTTTTAACCAAAGTTGGTATTTTCAAGCCCAAAAACTCTTCAATCACACGCCTCAAGCACTAAAGAATCCTAGGGTTTTCTCTCCCTAGCCACACACACACACTCACGATTAAGGCACTTCACGTCGGTTTTAAAGAGGTAAAACGTAGCAAGGCTTCTCCGTCTCTCTGGCAACGTCCCTTCAAGTCTAGAACTATTTATTCGTGTGTGAATCACACAAAGGCACGCCTTTTTCCTTATTTTATGTTAGAATCAGAATTTCAGAGTTTGACAAATTAAGGGTTTGAAGATTGCAGAACTGATCGGCTCAAGTGAATGTAATTGAACTAAAATCACTCGAACTGAAGTTGCCCGAACTGATAATTAATGTGCTAAATTATCGAAGGCAACCTAACTGATCAAAGCTAACTGAATCTGTGTAGTTAACTAAACTATATGTTAAGACTGATTAGTTACAATGTTAGCTCATCTAATCAGCTATAGATTCAAATGATAATCAGCTTGACACGTCATCAGTTAAGAGCGTAGCCAACAACCGACAATTTGTACAAAGCAGACTGTAACTTGTAGTGGGAGCACCGCATATCAGAATGTCACAGTGTACTTTTGTCAGAAGAATGATGAAGTGTCTTGAAAGGACAAATCAACGGATATATGTCATTTAAACGCATTTAATATTACCATTGGAAGCAAAACCTAAAAATAGTCGTGAAATCAGCTCAGAATATGTTAGCAAGTTAGTGAACTTTTGAACAAGCAAGCAAAATTATTCTGAGTGAATAAATTGTGAAAAAGATCACACTCAACAGATATATTCATAGCTTTCAGGCTATCTTTCGAGCAAAAGCACTAGCACTTATCTTTGTTATATTCGATCTTTTAAGATCAGTTGTGCTAAGAAAAGAATATCAGTTGTGTACTGATAGATTTGTAAAGATACTAAGAGTTTCAGTTTGGTAGTGTTTAAGACCGAAATGAAGTTGGTTATTATAGTTTCTGTAATCAATCAAAGTCTTTTAGTGAAATCCTATCCTTGTGATAGAAGGGGTGACGTAGGAGCATTTGAAGTCTCCGAACATCCATAAAATCTTCGTGTTCATTGTTCTTGAATATTCAATCTGTCAGTCAGTTTATTTCTGCACTATATTAGTTAACTAGTTGACATTGACAACAAGATTCTTGAATTCAGTTTATCACTAAACTAATTCACCCTATCGAAAAAGATTTGAAAATCTTGAATTGTTTATTCAACCCCCTTCTAAACACTTTCACCCGTCAAATGTATCCTAACAAGTGGTATCAAAGCGGTTGTAAATCTTGTTTCTGAATATTCTTTACATATATCTGATCACCATGTCGTCTTTCAACAAAATCCCTATGTTCTCAAGAGAAGAATTCGATGATTGGAAAATCATAACGCAGGCTCATTTAGCTGCGCAAGATGATGATATGTGGTACGTCATAGCTAACGGACCAATGAAGATTATTAAAGCTAACATAGTTTTTGCTCTAACTTATGGAGCACCTCATCACATTGAAAAGCCACGTGAAGAGTGGACAGCTGAAGACGAAAAGAAAGAAAACTTGGATAATGTGGCCAAGAATACTTTTTATAAAACATTGGAAAAAAACACTTTCAGCAAAATAAAGATGTGCAAAACTGCCAAAGAAATTTTGGAGAAACTGATTCAACTGTGCGAGAGCTTGAGCAACTCCAGTGATGAAGAAGAAACAAAATATTTGATGGACAATGATTCAGAATTGGAATCAACCAGTGAACATGTATTTGATTTCAGTTTAAATGATTTTACACGAGAAGAGCTCATTTCCATATTGCATGACATGGTAAATGAGTATCACAAGCTTTTTTTTTCATTTGAGAAAGCCAAAGCTAAGCAAACTGATCCCCAAGACAACAAAACTGAAACTGATGAATTAGTTGAATTGTTGAGTCTAAGAAGAGAGATTGCAAAGCAGAAAGCTGAAATGATTGAGAACCAGTCTTTGATTCAAAAGTTAAAAATTGAAAATGCAAGACAAACTAATCTGATTCAAGCTTGGAACAAGTAATCAGTTACGCTGACTGAGATGCAAGGTTTACAAAAATCAATTACTGATAAAACTGGTTTAGGCTTTAATAGTCATGATGAAACCTCTGCAAGTGATACGATGCCAAAGTTGAATGAGCACAAAGGGAAGTATATTAACTTTGTGAAATCAACTATGGTACATGAATTCTCAGAACCAAGTAAACTTTATGTGCAAACGATTGAAAACAAGAACAAGGCTAAAAGGCATGGAATTGGATATAGCCCTAAGATTTCAACTGATTCGCCAAGCTGGTCACCTAAACGGTTCAGCTATATAAATCAGAACTCTAAGAATGGCTAATACAATTATTATAACTGTAAGCCAGTTCAGGAAAGATATCAGATGAAAAATCAGTTGAAAAAGGTTAAAAATCATATTGTTTCATCTGCACACAACACACCAAACATACACAAGCAGGGGAAAATCATTTGGAACACAGCGACAGAAAAGTCAGTCAGACTGATCCAAGTCTGGATTCACAAAGGACTAATAAGTTTAGGACCCAAATAGATGTGGGTGCAAAATTATTCATTGTGTGTGATTGCAGGTAACATGTACAACAACAAAAGAATCAATTTGGTATTTGGACAGTGGATTCTCGTGACATATGACAGGAGATGCCAATCTGCTATCCCTACTGATCAAGTACTCTGGTCCAAACATCTGTTTTGAAGACAACTCAAAATATAGAACTGTGGGTAAGAGTAAGCTTATCCATGGTAATATTATTATTAGTGATGTCTTATTCGTTGATAATCTGAAGAATAATTTGATTAGCATCAGTCAGTTATGTGATAACAATTTTTCAGTTCAGTTCAACAAACACACTTGTACAGTTAAGAACTCAATTGATGAAATCATCATAACTGGAAATTGATGTGGTAACACTTACAAGATAAGTTGGACTAATCAACCCAATGCACCAGTTTGTTTTGTAGCTTCAAAATCTTCTAAAAATTGGTTGTTGCATAAAAGGTTGAATCACTTGAATTTCAAATCCATCGCTCATCAGAGTAATAATGATCTTGTAATTGGTCTGCCTAAAATTGATTTCTCAAAAGATTAAATTTGTTCAGCATGTCAGTTTGGAAAACAAGTAAGATCTTTGTTAAAAAAACAAGGGTGGTAAATCTTCTTCCAGATGCTTAAAACTGTTGCATATGGATATTTTTGGTCATATATCAATCATGAGTTTAGGGGGAATGAAATACACCTTGGTAATTTTTGATGATTTTTCAAAATTTACTTGAGTTATCTTTATCAAATCAAAAGACCAAACTACTTCATAAATGATTAAGCTTTTCAAAATATTATTAAATGAAAAATCAGTTGGAATTGACAGAATAAGGTCTGATCAAGGGACTGAATTTTTCAATCAAAATATTTCTCAATTTTTAAAAAATAATGGAATTAAGCATGAGTTCTCAGCAGTTAGAACACCTCAGAAAAATGGTGTAGCTGAAAGAAGAAATCGAACTCTTAAAGAAGTAGCTAGAACAATACTTGATGATTCCGATATATCTCAAAGATTTTGGGCAGAAGCAGTAAACACTGCGTGTTATACTCAAAACAGATCAATGATTAATAAAAATCATTTGAAAACATCGTATGAGATCTGGCATGAACAGAAAAGTATGGTGTCCTACTTCAAAATATTTGGTTGCAGATTTTTTATTCATAATAAAGGCAAAAATTATCTGAAAACATTAGATGCAAAATCTAAAGAAGGAATATTTCTTGGTTATTATTCAGTTGGCAAGGCTTATAGAGTGTTTAATAAACGTACTTTAAATGTAGAAGAGTCAATTCAAGTCATATTTAATGAATCTGCACTAAGTGATAAGCCTGATCCAGTTGAACTAACTGGTCGCTTTACAGAAATCAGTTTGGAGGATGATATGAAGAAGAAGTTCACATAAATCGAAATATCCTTCAAACACCAGAACCAGAAATAGTGGATCAAACAATTGAACGAGAAACTGTTCCTAACAATCAGTTGGTGGGACAACACGATGATATTAAAATGCCAACTGAAATAGCAACAACTGAAACTGAAAGAAATATTCAGTTACAATCTGAACCAGTTGTTGGAATCGATCTAACTAGTACCGACTACAGATGGAACAAATCATATCCAGGATCAGATTCTTTAAGTCTATCTTATTTTATGCATATATTTAGGGGGAACGTCTAATTTTAAATTGGTTAACTGATAAGACAATTATCAGTTAGTCTTAAACTGAACTGATTTAGTTTCCAACTGATCATTCAGTTCTCGACCTAACTGATCTTATCACATACGTTAAGTGATTATTGATTCAGTTGAAGTTCCACATTAAGTGATGTGACTGTTAAAATTACGTCAATTATATCACTCATTGTATCGTGATTGATAATTTAGTTACGACTAGTCCAATTGACTCATCTTCTCATTTACATATCACGTACGCACGATTTTATTTAAATCAATCTTGGACTGACACGTGTCCAAAAATTTGAACAGTCACCAACATAAATAATCGTTCCGCCCTTATTCAGTTTACTTTACGTCATTTGACTCTCTCAGATCATTCAAACATTCAGAGCATTTCTTTTTTTTGCAGAAAATCAAAACTCAAGCACATGTCAAGCCAAACTCCAGCATTCATCCTCAATGCTATGGCAATCGACTTTGAATCTGTTCTATCTGTAACAGATGAAGCGGTTCGAAGTGTATTTTTGAAACTTGAAGCTGTTGGCCTAAAAAAATTTGTAGGATTGGCAAACCAAATGATATATCCAAAGGAGATTCAAGAAATTTACGCCAACAGTACGATCTCCGATGACGGAAAAATTATTTCAACCGTCAACAGTCAGTTGCTGACTATGGATGAAAAATCTTTCAGCACACTCTTTCAACTATTAAACTTGCTGATATTGAAGAGATGCAGACATTGTTGTCCGTTGATGAGAAGAAGATTAAAGTGTCTGATCCCAAGAAGGAGCTTAAGCAAGAGATACAACTGGTGGCTGATATTGTTTCCAAGGGTGTTCTTGCTAAGGCAGGTTCGTTTGCTGCCCTCACCCTTGAGAAATTCCAAGTCACAACAGCAATAATGACCGGCAGAAGATTGAACTGGTCTACCATCATTTTCAACATACTGAAGAATATAGTTCAATCTTCTAATCAGTCAAATGGCTTCGCTGTGCCGCTCAGCTATTTGCTGAAAAATTCTGGTCTAGTGAATGAATCAAATGAGAAGTCATCTAAGTTCAAGGTGTTCAACACCAAAAATGTTCAGCCACCGAAGACAAAGCTGGAAATCTCACCTGAGAATTTTATTAAAATCAAAAAAGAGATTGAGAAGTTGGCAGCTCCCAAATCGGTGAAGAAGGCCAGAACCAAGGACTTGGTGAAAAAGATGATAATCAAAAGGAAACTGATTGTCATTGAAAGTGAATCGGAGAAAACTCCATCTCCAAAAATTGTGAAGAAGCCAAGGTCTCAGAACACCAAATCAGTTGCTGTTGAAGCAATTCCAGCTGAACGACTTATGCCAACTAGAGTTGAATCACCCCTAACTGCTATACCTATTTGAGCAGTTCCAGTTGCACAATCAGTTGAAGAGACTCATAAGTCTCCAACTGTCCCTTCATTGAAGATAGCCACCGAATATGGTGAAAAATTGAAACTTGTTGGAGTCCGCACACCACCTATCACTGTCACCAGACCAACTGTACTGCCACTTGCTCGACCAAAAGGTTTGATGATACGTGACAAACACTACAAGAAAAATACAAATCAACAACACATGAACGACGACGATTTTTTCTAAAATCGTTGTGTTTTTAACTTTTAACAACGGTTTTAACAAAAACCGTTGTCGTAGCCTAAAAACCCGCTGATAGACAACGGTTTTTTAAAAACCGTTGTCTTTGATGTGTCTACGACAACGGTTTTTAAAAACCATTGTTTATGAGCGTTTTTTTGGGCTACCACAACGATTTTTGAAAACCGTTGTTTAAGAGCTTTTTTTATTGGGCTACAACAACGGTTTTAACAACCGTTGTCTATAAGCAATTTTTTTAAGGTTACAACAACGGTTTTTTTTGGGCTACAACAACGTTTGTTAAAACCATTGTCTATATAAGATTCTGTAAAGGGTCAAAGACAATGGTTTGCGTAAACCGTTGTCTTTCGGATGATTTTTTAACTATGACAACGGTTTTTTAAAATGTTGTCTTTTTTTAGTGTTTTATTTGATTAACGACAACGGTTTTTTCAAAAAACCGTTGTCGTAGTTTCTAATTTTTTTAAAAAAATCGGTTAAAATTAGCGACTGTTTTTCTTAAACAATCGGTAAATGTAGCGACGGTTTAAGAACAACCATCACTAATTTTAAATCAGCGACGGTTTGAAAAAAACCCTCGCTAAATTTAGCGATTTTTGAAATAACTGTCGCTAATTCAAATTAGCGACGGTCTATAAAACCGTTGCATTATTAAATTCGTGATGTTTTAAAAAAACCCGTCCGCTTCATTTAGCGACAATTTCAATAAAACTGTCGCAATTTTAAATTAGCGACAAAACAACCGTCGCTAAATTTAAATTTGCGACAGTTATTTATCAAACTGTTGCAAATAGCGACGGCTTTAACGAAATCGTCGCTCATAGCGACGATTTTACATTAACCGCATCCTTGGTCATTTCTACCCACAACAAATTCTTCTCTTCAACTATTTTTAGTTCTTGTTTCAAAGAAAAAATTATTTTCAATTCTAAGTGAAAGATTATAAATATTATTAATTTAGTGAGATTGTAAGGTTTTTTTGTTAGGTTTATTAAATTATAATAGTAATTATTTTTTTATTTTACGAAAAAATATAGCGACGGAAATGATATGGCAAATCGTCGCTAGTTAGCGACGGAAAGCATAGCGACGGAAAATTATGAACCGTCGCTGATTTGCGACGGACATCATACGAGAAACAGTCGCTAATAGCGATGGTTCTTCAAAAGCTGTCGCCATTAGCGACGATTTATGTTAGAAAAACCGTCGCCAAATTTAGTGTAACGACGATTTTTCAATGCTACGACAATGGTTTTTCACCGTCTTCTTTAGACGTCTACAACAACGGTTTTTCACCGTTGTCTTTGAGCGCACCATTTAACCACAGGGCCTTTAACAACGGTTTTACAAGACCTACGACAACAATTTTTCACCGTTGTCTTTGATGTCTACGACAACGGTTTTTCACCATTTCCAGGCGACTGAAGAAGAAATCAGTTCTAAATGAATTCATCGCCCTGGAAACATTGGTTCTGAAGATAGTCAAAGTTGTCACCATTACTCAAGCACTTAAGAACATAACTTATTTATTTGATCTGATGTGCGTGAAGAAGCTGGCTGAAGTAACAGCTGAGCTGAAATTGAATTATGATCTGATCAGTCCAACTACTTACAATGATAGAGCAGTCTTCCAGCACCTGGACTCGGATCTTTTATCTTTGCAAATAAGGATCAAAGTATGGGAATTAGATCAACAATTGTATATACCAGTTGATTCCCAGAGTCCAACATCAGTGGAGCAGGTTCAGCCAATTGGAGATCAGTCAGAGCCATCCGAGGAGGCAGTTGCTGAACAAATTTCTGAGCAAGTGACTGTTCCTATTTCTCAGGATGCTCAACCATCATCATCTTCTGCTCCTACAAAATCTCCTCCAGTTAGTCTTCAACTGTATATAGACGCTGAGTTGTCACTGGCTAATGTTGATGAAGTTATCCAATCAGTTGCCACTGACATCCAGCTGAACTTTATAACTGATCAACCAGCTGAAACAGTTGAAGACCAGAGCACATCAGAACAACTAGCCTTAGAGGCTATGTTAAACTAAGTTGAAGAATTAGTTCAGTCAACTGCCACGACTGAACAACAAACTCAAACAGAAATGGCTCAGTTGCACTCAGAACAAATAGCAGATGTGCAAGTGCCAACTGAAGAGCCATCCAGCTCAACTGCTGCTCAGACTTCTACCTCAGTTCCAGACCCTCAGCAGGGAGCAGTTGAAGAAATTATTACAGAACTAGCTCAAACTGAGACTGAATCACCAAATATAGCCATGGTCATTTTCAATTAAGAAGACAAGGACAAAGAACCATATACTTCTGAAACCCTGTCTCCTAAGATGCCTATGACTGTTGACATCATGATCGAAGAAATTCAGTCCAGTTTGCACAATCTCATTTCAATTGTTTCTGACATGAAGTCAACCCAACTGTTGCATACTCTAAAGATTGATTCTATGAAGGAGAATACTATGAAGAGCCTCCAGCAGGTTACCAAGGATATCACTTCCTTATTTCTCCTAGTATATCAATTGAAGAAGGATAGAGTGACAGTTTCAGCTCTTTTTCAAACTCAAGACATGCTTATTAATCGAATTGATTTCGTGCAAAAAAGCATGACAAAGTGGATGGACTTGATGCAGGAACAGATGTTAAATGCCATATCCCAAGTCACATCACAAGTTCGTCTTTTATTCAATCATGTTGTTGTTGACAAAAAAAGGGAAGAAGAGCAGCAGCAGAAATCAAAGAAGAGACCTAGTCAACCAACCGATCAAGAACCTGCTGTTAAAAGAGAAAAGAAATAAAGAGCAGTCAAAATCAGTTAGAAGACAATCTATATTCGTTCATTCTTGATTTATACGGTGGAAAATTATTCTTTAGCAAAGATCAGTCAGAAGACAATTCTTTCATTCTTTGTACGAATCTGTACGGTGAAAGATTATTTTATTATCACTTCTTGAATTCTATATTTTATCAAACACCAAAAAGAGGAAAATTATTGGAATCAGAATTTCGAAGTTTGACAAATTAAGCATTTGAAGATTGCAGAACTGATCGGCTCAATTGAACGTAATTGAACTGAAATCACTCGATGTAAGGCTCGAGATATTACCATTTTAATCCGAGATTATTTAATTTATGAATTTTGGAATGTTGAATTAGATTCCATGGTTTTTGTAATTAATTAGGATTGAAATGGAATTAAAAAGAGTTATTGAGGACCAAAGTGCAAATAGTTAAGACTTCAGGGGCTAAAGTGCAATTATGGGAATTGAATATGACACTTGTCTTTGCCATGTTTGCTGGAGATATATAAGATTCACTTCCTTCATTGTATATCAGCAAGAACCGAGGAAAAGCTACAGAGATTTGTCAAAATCTTTCGTACAATAGATTGGTGATTTTACGAGATCCGTTTATCCGATTTTCGATCCGGACACAGTACCGTACTCCTCTCATCGACAACTACAACTGGACGTAAGTTTTATTGAGTTCTGTTATCATTTGAAATTATGATATTGGAGAAATTATTATTTGATCATTATTATGTGTTCTGGGAATACTACACATCATAGAATCGAAACCGGATTGAAGAACAGACTGATTATGGAATTGTTATGATTTTCTGATTATATTGATTGAAAACCGGACAGATTTGGATTATTGATTGATTATGGATTGTATCGGATATGGGTTATAATTTGTAATTGATATCTGATGATATTGTATTGACGGGGATCTCGGGATTGTGCCGTTATGCCGTTGACTTGAATTAAATATAGATTAATCAGATTCAGTATTGAATTGAGAATGGAATATTGATATTATGATTCTCGCTATGTCGTTTCAGATTTACAGAGAGAGTCTTGAGTTCAGAACTGATATTTCTTCAGACCGAGACTACGAACGAAAGGTATAAGTCAATGTGGTATTGGGAGATCGACTCAAGTAGGATATACTAGGGTTTTCCTAAATCACATACTTATTGTTGTTATATGCATTGATTTGATTTTATATGATGTTCTATTGATTTATAGGAAGCATGTATTAGATGAGTATTAGACGAGTGATCTTGTGACAGAAGTGCCTGATAGTGGTGGGATCGCCACGGGCACATTGCATGATGTCACAAGATAGTGTATTGGCGATAGTGCCACAGTCTTTGACGGATAGGTCAAGACACTGGATGTTTCGTTATATCGACGTGGATAGAATCGGAGTTTCTTCTATTACTGTTGGTCGATATAGGAATACCAACGTCTGGAATCCGGGATCCCTAGACTAGGATTGAGTTTAGTCTGAGTCGTGGAGTCACGAGTATGATTGATAGTTTGACGTTATTTATGTTTCAGATTTTGATATATATCTGATAATTGCTGCATGCTTTATATTGATTATATTATTGCATGTTCGTTGATTTATACTGGGATTATATTCTCACCGGAATTATCCGGCTGTTTTCGTGTTTGTATGTGTGCATGACAACAGGTGGGACAGGATCAGGGTCGAGGAGATGACGAGAGATCATGAATAGAGTGGAGACCACGGACTTTGACGTTGCTGTAGATAGGGTTTGAACACTTGATAGCTAGTTGTTGAACTTTCGTCTGTATTGAATGTATGCTGTACAGGACTTGTACCTCTTGTTATACAGATATGTATACTAGTATGATTTCCATTACGTTCCATATTTTAAAAAAAAAAAATTTAGACCCTATTTATTATAATTGATTAAATGGTCCCAATGACGATTATGAACTTGATTAGCGTCCGGGTCCCCACAACAGGTGGTATCAGAGCGATAGATCCTTTAGATTGAGATAGAAGCTATTGAGCGGGGTAGATTGAGTTTTCTTTCTTGCTTTTGATTGCTAGCATGATTTACTGCTTTATAGTGCATGTTTATCTGTTTATCTGAATTAATTTGAAAACATGTGTTATTGAGAATGAATCAGCACCGATTCTAGATCAGCAGTAAGATGATCGGAGGAGGACTGAAACAAAATTGTTGTTTGGGGTTACTAATCTTTTTGATAATCAGATATGCCTCCCCGAAGAATACCAGAACAGGGTAGTACTTCAAATCCTCCGATGGATGTCACCAGCAACTCCGATGGAAACACTTCTGAAGAGATTTCAGTCATTCCATCCACCGACTCTGAAGGGTACTGAGACTGCAGTGGATTGTGAGAGTTGGCTAGATGACATAGAAATGTTGTTTGACTCATTGGACTATACAGATGAGCGAAGAGTGAAACTGATAGGGCACCAGTTGCATGACGTTGCAAAGAACTGGTGGATTACAACGAAGAAAGCATTGAAGCATAGAGGTACGACTATTACCTGGAATGTGTTTAAGACCGAATTTTATCAGCGGTTCTTTCCAGTTTCATACAGGAAGGACAAGGGGGCCGAGTTTGCGAATCTGAGACAAGGGCAGTTGAACATTGAGGAATATGTGTCTAAATTCTCTACACTACTGAGATTTGCTCCACATGTGGCCGAGAATGAAGAAGCGGTGGCTGATCAGTTCATCAATGGCTTGAATCCAGAGATATTTACATTGGTGAACACTGGGCGACCAAACAACTTTGCTGACGCCCTGAACAGAGCAAAGGGAGCAGAAGCTGGTCTAATGAGACAGAGAGAAGCTTCATATGTTGCCCCAGCACCGGTACCACAGCAACCCCCTCCCAGATTTGAGAGTGGTAGCAGCAGTGGTGGAAAGAAGGACTATTTGAAACCCAGAGGAAGACAATTTAAGAAGTCTGGCAGCAGTTCATCCAGTTCCAATGGCTCGAGACAGACTGGTCAGAGCCAAAGTTATACAGGACCATATTGCAGCACTTGTGGAGGGAAGCATTCCACAGAGCAGTGCAGAGGAGTGTTTTGCTCTTGTCGTATATATCGACAGCAGGGACATTTTGCCCGAGTATGTCCCCAGAGAGGTGCACAGGGATCCTAGGCAGCAAAGTCATCTGAATCAGTGGCTCAGACTAGGAGACGACCATCTGCTGTCCATTCTTTCCAGCCAGCACTGTCGACCCAGTCACAGCAGAGGCCAGGAGGTAGCCAGACAGTGAGCCAGCCTCCGAGACAGCAGGCCAGAGTGTTCGCTTTGACTGAGGAGCAGGCACAGGATGCACCTGATGATGTCGTTGCAGGTAACTTTTTTATTTCTGGTTATCCTGCATATGTATTGATTGATACTGGTGCATTACATACATTTATTTCTGAAAGATTTGCATTGATGCATGCATTACCTGTTGAGTCCCTATCTGCGGTAGTATCTATTTCTTATCCTTTGGGAAAAGGTCTTGTATCAGTGACTTCTGTTAGATCTTGTATACTACGATATGACGGGCATGAGATTGATTTATACTGTATTGTGCTTGGGTTGTCTGATTTTGACTGTATTATCGGAATTGATATGTTGACCAAGTACAGAGCTACAGTTGATTGTTTCCACAAGATTGTGAGATTCAGACATGAGATGGCTGAGGAGTGGAAATTTTACGGTAAGGTTTCTCGAGCCAGAATTCCTTTGATATCCGTATTATCTATGACTCGATTATTGCAAAAAGGAGTGGAAGGATTCCTTGTCTATCCAGTTGATTTACTAAAGTCGAGTCCATCATTGGCGGACTTGCCAGTGGTGTGTGAGTTTGCTGATGTCTTCCCAGACGAGATTCCTGGATTGCCTCCGATTCGAGAGATAGACTTCAGCATTGAGTTGATGCCAGGTACAGTTCCGATTTCTAGAGCTCCGTACAGAATGGCACCGATTGAACTGAAAGAGTTGAAGGATCAGTTGGAGGATTTATTTTCCAAGGGATACATCCGACCGAGTATATCTCCTTGGGGTGCTCCCGTGTTGTTTGTGAGGAAGAAAGATGGTTCAATGAGACTCTGCATTGATTACCGGCAACTGAACAAAGCAACGGTAAAGAATAAATATCCATTGCCCCGTATAGATGATTTGTTTGACCAGTTGCAGGATTCTTCTATTTATTCCAAGATCGATCTGAGATCTGGATATCATTAGCTGAGAGTCAGGGATTCTGATATCTCGAAGACAGCGTTCAGAACCAGGTATGGACACTATGAGTTTATTGTCATGCCGTTTGGTTTGACCAACGCTCCAGCTATGTTTATGGGTCTGATGAACCGTGTATTTCAGAAATATCTCGATGATTTCGTGATCATTTTTATTGATGATATTTTGATTTACTCGAAGAATATGATTGAGCATGCAGAACATTTGAGAACTGTGTTGAAAATTCTGAGAACTGAGAAATTGTATGCTAAACTGTCAAAATGTGAGTTCTGGTTGAGACAGGTAGTATTTCTGGGTCATATCATATCCGGAGATGGTATATCAGTTGATCCCAGCAAGGTTGAGGCTGTGATTTCTTGGCCGAGATCGACATCAGTGCCAGAGATTCGCAGTTTTATGGGTTTGGCAGGATATTACCGTCGATTTATTAAAGATTTCTCGAGCATTGCCAAACCGATTACTCAGTTAACTTAGAAGAATGCTCCGTTTGTGTGGTCAAAAGACTGTGAGTCCAGTTTTCTGGAATTGAAGAAAAGATTGACCAGTGCACCGATACTGACTATTCCCTCAGGTACTGGTGGATTTGTTGTTTATTGTGACGCTTCTCACAGAGGTTTGGGTTGTGTGTTGATGCAGCGAGGGCATGTGATTGCTTATGCCTCGAGACAGCTGAAGCCACACAAGACTCGCTACCCAATTCATGATCTTGAATTGGCAGCCATTGTATTTTCTTTGAAGATATGGGGACACTACCTCTACGGTGAGAAATTTGAAATTTATTCTGATCACAAAAGCTTAAAATATCTGTTTTCACAGTCAGAGTTGAATATGAGACAAAGGAGATGGCTTGATTTGCTGAAGGATTTCGATTGTGAAATCAAATACTATCTTGGGAAAGTCCAATGCAGCGGCTGATGCACTGAGTCGAAAGGTATGTTCTTTGTCCTTGTCGACTATTGATGTTTCACATTTGATAGAGGATTGCTGTTTGTCTGGATTGGTATTTGAGACAGATTGTAAACCGATGAGATTATATACTGTGCAACCTGAACCAGAGCTGATTTTGAGGATTAAAGTAGCTCAGAAAGTTTATCAGAAAGTACAGAAATCGATTGAGATGGTCAGATCAGGTCATCGATCAGAGTTTCAGGTACATGATGATGTACTGTATGTGAATAATCGTCTTGTTGTGCCGAATGTTTCAGAGTTGAGACAGCAGATATTGACAGAAGCGCATAACAGTCGATTTAGCATTCATCCTGGTAGCAGAAAAATGTATAACGATCTGAAAGGACAGTTTTAGTGGAAACAGATGAAGACTGACGTTACAGAATTTGTTTCCAGATGTCTGAATTGCCAACAGGTGAAAGTGGAAAGAAAGAAACCCGGAGGACTGTTACAGAGTTTGTCTATTCCTGAATGGAAATGGAATCACATTTCCATGGATTTTGTGACGCAGTTACCGCGTTCCTCTAGAGGTTCTGATGTGATTTGGGTGGTGATTGATAGACTGACCGAATCCACATGTTTTATTCCGTACAAGATGACGTACAGATATGACCAGATGGCTGAGATATATGTCAGAGAAGTGGTCAGATTGCACGGAGTGCCGAAGTCGATTGTTTCAGACCATGATCCTCGGTTTACTTCGCACTTTTGGCAGAGTTTGCAGCAGGTTCTAGGTACGAAGTTACATCTGAGTACCGCATATCATCCACAGACCGACGGACAGTCAGAGCGGACTATCCAGACATTGGAAGATATGCTGAGAGCAGTAGTGCTTGATTTTAGCACTGGATGGCAGGAGGCATTGCCACTTTGCGAGTTTTTGTACAACAATAGCTATCAGACGAGTATTGAGATGGCTCCTTTCGAGGCGTTGTACAGAAAGAAATGTCGATCCTCTTTGTATTGAGATGATATCTCTGAGGTTCCTGAGATTGGACCTGACATGATCAGAGATATGACTGAGAAGGTAAAGCTGATTCAGAAGAAAATGAAGACAGCTCAGGACAAACAGGCCAAATATGCCAACCTTCGACGTAGACCGTTGGTATTTGAGGTTGGAGACCGAGTATTTCTGAAGATTTCACCTTTCAAAGGAGTTGTCCGATTTGGCAAGAAAGGAAAGTTATCTACACGATACGTTGGGCCGTATGAGATTCTTGAGAAGATAGAAGATCGTGCTTATCGACTTGCCCTTCCGTCTTCTTTATCTGGAATACATGATGTTTTTTATGTATCTATGTTGCGGAAATATCTCCCTGATGATTCTCACATTATTCATCCAAACGAGGCCGAGCTTGATGAAAGTCTAAGTTATGTCGAAAAACCGATCCAGATTATTGATCGTAAGGAATAGCGACTTAGAACGAAGACTATTCCTCTTGTGAAAGTGCAATGGACTCGTCATGGCACTGAAGAAGCTACTTGGGAGACTGAATCAAATATGAGACAAGAATTCCCAAAGTTATTTCACTGATGTTAGTCTTCTATTTTAGCTTCTGTTATATCTTCTTATCTGATATGATTTGACTGATTGAGATTTCGAGGACGAAATCATGTCTCAGAGGGGGAGAATTGTAAGGCCCGAGATATTACCATTTTAATCCGAGATTATTTAATTTATGAATTTTGGAATTTTGAATTAGATTTCATGGTTTTTGTAATTAATTAGGATTGAAATGGAATTAAAAAGAGTTATTGAGGACCAAATTGCAAATAGTTAAGACTTCAGGGACTAAAGTGCAATTATGGAAATTGAATATGACACTTGTCTTTGCCATGTTTGCTGGAGATATATAAGATTCACTTCCTTCATTGTATATCAGCAAGAACCAAGGAAAAGCTACAGAGATTTGTCAAAATCTTTCGTACAATAGATTGGTGATTTTACGAGATCCGTTTATCCGATTTTCGATCCGGACACAGTACCATACTCCTCTCATCGACAACTACAACTGGACGTAAGTTTTATTGAGTTCTGTTATCATTTGAAATTATGATATTGGAGAAATTATTATTTGATCATTATTATGTGTTCTGAGAATACTATACATCATAGAATCGAAACCGGATTGAAGAACACACTGATTATGGAACTGTTATGATTTCCTGATTATATTGATTGAAAACCGGACAGATTTGGATTATTGATTGATTATGGATTGTATCGGATATGGGTTATGATTTGTAATTGATATCTGATGATATTGTATTGACGGGGATCTCGGGATTGTGCCGTTATGCCGTTGACTTGAATTAAATATAGATTAATCAAATTCAGTATTGAATTTAGAATGAAATATTTATATTATGATTCTCGCTATGTCGTTTCAGATTTACAGAGACAGTCTTGAGTTCAGAACTGATATTGCTTCAGACCGAGACTACGAACGAAAGGTATAAGTCAATGTGGTATTGGGAGATCGACTCAAGTAGGATATACTTGGGTTTCCCTAATCACATACTTATTGTTGTTATATGCATTGATTTGATTTTATATGCTATTCTATTGATTTATAGGAAGCATGTATTAGATGAGTATTAGACGAGTGATCTTGTGACAGAAGTGCCTGATAGTGGTGGGATCGCCACGGGCACATTGCACGATGTCACAAGATAGTGTATTGGCGATAGTGCCACAGTCTGTGACGGATAGGTCAAGACACTGGATGTTTGGTTATATCGACGTGGATAGAATCGGAGTTTCTTCTATTACTGTTGGTCGATATAGGAATACCAACGTCTGGAAACCGGGATCCCTAGACTAGGATTGAGTCTAGTCTAAGTCGTGGAGTCACGAGTATGATTGATAGTTTGACGTTATTTATGTTTCAGATTTTGATATATATCTGATAATTGCTGCATGCTTTATATTGATTATATGATTGCATGTTCGTTGATTTATACTGGGATTATATTCTCACCGGAATTATCCGGCTGTTGTCGTGTTTGTATGTGTGCATGACAACAGGTGGGACAGGATCAGGGCCGAGGAGATGACGAGAGATCATGAATAGAGTGGAGACCACGGACTTTGACGTTGCTGTAGATAGGGTTTGAACACTTGATAGCTAGTTGTTGAACTTTTGTCCGTATTGAATGTATGCTGTACAGGACTTGTACCTCTTGTTATACTGATATGCATACTAGTATGATTTCCATTACGTTCCGTATTTTCAAAAAATAAATTAGACCCTATTTATTATAATTGATTAAATGGTCCCAATGACGATTATGAACTTGATTAGCGTCCGGGTCCCCACACTCGAACTGAAGTTGCTCAAACTGATAATTAATGTTCTAAATAATCGAAGGCAACCGAACTGATCGAAGCTAACTGATTCTGGATAGTTAACTAAACTATCAATTTAGGCTGATCAATTACATAATCAGCTCATCTAATTGGCTATAGAATCAACTGATAATCAGCTTGACACGTCATCAGTTAAGAGCGTAGCCAACAACTGACAATTTTTACAAAACAGACTGTAACTTGTACTGGGAGCGCCGGATATCAGAATACCACAGTGTACTATTGTCAGAAGAATGATGACGTGTCTAGAAAGGACAAATCAACGGATATATGTCATTTAAACGCATTCAATATTACCGTTAGAAGCAAAGCCTATAAATAGCCGTGAAGTTCAGCTGAGAATAAGTTAGCAAGTTAGTGAACTTTTGAACAAGCAAGCTAAATTATTCTGAGTGAATCAGTTACGAAAAAGCTCATACTCAACATATATATTCATAGCTTTCAGACTATATTTCGAGCAAAAGAACTAGCACTTATCTTTGTTATATTCGATCTTTTAAGATCAGTTGTGCTAAGAAAAGAATATCAATTGTGTACTGATAGATTTGTAAAGATACTAAGAGTTTCAGTTTGGCAGTGTTTAAGACCAAACTGAAGTGGGTTATTACAGTTTCTGTAATCAATCAAAATCTTTTAGTGAAATCATCCTTGTGGTAGAAGGGGTGATGTAGGAGCATTTGAATTCTCCGAACATCCATAAAATCTTCGTGTTCATTGTTTTTAAATATTCAATCTGTCAGTCAGTTTATTTCCACACTATATTATTTTACTGATTGATATTAACAACAAGATTCTTGAATTCAGTTTTTCACTAAACTAATTCACCCTATCGAAAAAGATTTGAAAATCTTGAAGTGTTTATTCAACCCCCCTTCTAAACACATTCACCGTCAAATCGATCCTAACATTCTCTCATCGTTCATACCTTATTATGTGTGAACATATATGTTTGCATGAAAAATCTGATATCCTTCTTATATTTTTTTTTTATGACATATACATGGAAAACTTGTATTCTTTTGGCATGAAACTCAATTTATTGATGATTCAGAAGAGGTTGCCAGGTTAGGGCTTTTATGGGATTGATTTTAGGTCTGTTAGGAGTCCTAGATTGTGTGAGGACGAGCCTGTAATGGAAGGGAGTAGAGGTGGTGTGAAACCTGGGGTTTTCATGGGTTAGGGTTCGGCCAAGGGGTGTGCAAGGGCTTCGGGTCGTGAGAGATGGCTGGGCTGCATCTAGGTGACCTAGAAGAGCAATGTGGTGGTCCTAGAGGGGGCGTAGCCATGCTGGTTTGATGGTAGGGGTTGGAGCCGCCCGTCTTGAGCGTGCGACCTTGGTGTGTACGGGTTCGAGAATGTTGCGTGCATGGCTCATTGGGTTGGTCTAGTAGGGGTCCTAGGGGTTCGATCTTGGTCCTAGGAGGGTTGTTTAGGGCCTGGTCTCGTTGGTTATGGGCTAGGATCGAAGGAGCTCATGGATGGTTAGGGCTAGGGATTGGTTCGAATGTTCCGAAAAATTAAGAAGCTTGCTAGGCATTTCCAAGGGTTCTAAATGGCTGGATTTGGGTTGAAAAGGGGATGGTTAGGTGTGGTTAAGCTATGGCGAAAGTTTTGTAAAGATTCGGGTTAAAACCAGGACTTCGGTTCAAGTTTTAAAACGAATTATGAATTTAGTCGACGGACTTAAGTTTAAATCTAAGAAATGTTCATGGGTATGTTTTAAGGTGTTATGGTAAGTTGGATGGATTGGGGTCGAAGTTTTGAGGTCCATGGGTAAAATAGGAAAACTAGGGTTTCAGGGGCAAAACGGTCATTCTACACCTGAAAAATATTAGGAGTCCTGGCAATGTCCTGAATGTGGTAATGAATGTTAAAATGTTTATTTTTAAAGGTTATGGAATTTTATGATGGAAATTTATAAATGCTAAAAGACGTGTTGCATGCTTGGTTTAAAAGAAAATGATATCTATTCATGCATTTTTATAAAATAATGGAAATGCTGAAAATGTTTTGAATGAAGTGACTTAATTGTGACGGTAAGGAAATGGGGATTCGTGAGGAACTAAGCCCCAATGGAACCCGTTTATGGAACTAAGCCCCGTGAGAACCCAATACTGAATTTTCATAGGCCAAGGCCCAGTACTAACGGAAAAGTGGTTGTTGATGTCCCCGCAAACTATAGGCCAAGGAACAGAACGAAAAAGTGTTTACTGTTTCCTCGCCGCTTGGTACCATGACTACAGCTGAGATTGAACAATCGACTGAAAGATGAAAGGATGGTCACAATTAACCATAGGATTTGACCACAAAATAAAATGTATATGTATATATTTATGATGAAAGGAAAAGTTTATGATAAAAGGTGATGAAAAAAAGATCTAAGTTTTTGCATGTCATGATAAAGATATTTTATTAAAAGTATTTTTACTGTTGCATGTGGATTGATACGTATTACTTGTTAATATTGTTAAGGCTTGCTGATTCAATTGACTCACTTGTTGTGAATGATGCAAGTGAGGATTTTAATGTTGAGACAGGAGGTTTGGATGACTGAACTGGCTGGACGGATGGTGCACTAACCCGAGGACCTATGCAATATTGCTAGTTTTTCTATCAAGGACATGTTGGGACATCGTTTTCTTGCACCCAAGACGCAGCGGAAGTTTAAAAATTTTTGTTCTTGGGCATCGTGTGTTTAAAATCATTTATAGGGTCTTTAGAATTATACATTTGCGTTCTTAATGCTATGACTCGAAACTATTCCGATTTTTACACGGAGATAACCCTTCTTGTAAATCCCTACGAACGGCTCTCCTCTATGATCATCTAATCATGTCCACGATCGAAGACTGTCCTCCTCGCTTGGATTGCACTAGAAATCCCAAGCGATTTATGCGTTGACATTACGTACTCCCAATTTCCAAAATCCGGAGATGGTGCAGCGACGGCGGCGCGGCGGTGATGGAAAGAACAAGATGGCTGAAATTTTTTTTATATATAAAATCTCAAGGTGGCCGTGGGTTTCTTTCATCAAGGGAATTTTTTTATCTTTTGTGTACAAAAACTAGGTTAGTAATTATGAGTCATATTGGTATATATATAGAGCGAGACTCCTAATCAAATTAGGAGTTCCTCTCCCACAAGGACTCTAATAATTTCATTATATTTAAACTCCTATATAATTAATATATAATGTATTTACTAACATTTAATAATACATGATATAATATCATATACAAATATTTTATATCAACATATAAAAAAATATATGTATATGTATATTAAATTAAATAATCATTATTTAATTTATAAATTAACTCATTGGTTAATTTAATTCTAGACTCTTCTAGAATATTTATAGGAATTTGTGCATGTTAGTACTCACCACTACTAGCACAATCATTTAATTAGTAAATTCCAAATTCACTAAAAAAATGATTTCTAACTCATTATAACCTCGATCGACGATCCGAGAGCGCCGATGTATCAAATATACAAGTTTTGTTCATATAATGAAAATCGAAAATTTCGAAGATCAAAATTTTCACTTACCAAATTTATAACTTACAATATATGGCAGTTACTATATTTGGCAGCTGCCAGTTATAGTAATCTCCTTCACAAAACAAACAGTTCCACTCTCCTTCCTTATTTAGCAATCATGCTAACTTCCATTTCTTCCATCCTATGAAATCAACTCATAAACTCCTTTATAAGCTTCATGTTTGATCTACATCAAACGATAGTCGTCAAATTCCAACTCCTTGAAATTTGACTATCTCAACGGGAACACAGAATCTGATACTTTTGTGACCCTCAATGGTTCAGGGATACAGCTAGCCGTGGGTTCACATCTCCATGTGATTCAGAATAACATTTATTTTTTTTGGGTTTACCCTAGTTAACCCCATTCTTTTCATCAGCTCTTTGATCAAGAATGTCAGAACTCATTTCTGATTTCACCCATCGGATCATGGTAAGAGCGTCTAGTAGCTTCGCCCCATGATCCCCTAGGTATCACTGATAGTGTCTACAAGAACCTTTAGTCATAGTTAGCGTACAGTATGGTCCTTTTAACACATATATCCCGATCGAATCTGCAACCATTGGTATATCGAGAGTTGCATATGAATTCGATAATGATGCGATTTATCTTTAATAGTGGCATGGTATGTGCAACTAGGAAAACACCTTTCCTTAAAGCACATTTCTTGCTCTGGCCTAATACTCCTTGCACTATTAACTCATCAGATCACATAGGATATCTTCACTCGTAGGCAAATGGTGAATCATCGACTACAATGAATTTGCTCCTACGTATTTTGAAACTACACCCAACCTCGCCACCTGATGACCCTCGATGGAGTCGGTAAACGGATCAAAGTGCATGCTAGTACGTATAGCCCCTACATTGTCCCGGGTCAAAGGACTAATGGTGTACAACCATAATTGCGGACTAGTCCATCGATAAGTGAGAACCACTTGGACAGTCCGAGGGATAGTTGTTCAGTGTATCATCATCTGATCACCCATCTATGTGAATGGACATCTCCATGCCCTTAACAATGAAACATGGCGTTTACATCACAAATGCTAGTCTCGAGTTCTAGCAATCTTTATCCTTGTTTTAGGTGGCTGATTCGACCAGGAACCTGTTTAGAATATATGGTACACTTCCTAATGAGTTTCATGATCTTACGTTGCGACGCAGACCTCATGGCACCTTTTGTATATTCAAGAAATTTATCTATGCAGCTTGCATTGGTATACAGAAAAGTATAATGCCATAATCGAATAAAATCCTAAAATATTATTAAAATAAAGATTGTTTTACATTAGAGTCAATAAAAGCCCTAGCCACAAGTTGGCTTGCCGGGCACCTACTCGAACAATCTCTCACTTGCCCTATAGCCAACTACCCATAGATTTTAGACACATTGCTTCGCGATGCTTCTCAAACAATGGTCATGGTAGGGGCTTCGTTAGTGGATCAGCAATGTTATCTGCGGAGGCGACTCTCTCTATCGATATGTCTCCTCTTCCCACTATCTACCGGATTATGTGAAACTTCCTCAGTATATGTTTGGATCACTGATGAGACCTCGGTTCCTTTGCTTGCGCAATGGCACCGGTGTTGTCACAGTAGATCGGGACTGGATCAACTGTTTGAGGAATGACACTCAACTCTTGGATCAAATTCCTCATCCAAACACCCTCCTTTGCTGCATATGATGCAACTATCAATTCGGCCTCAGTGGTTGAATCCGCTGTGGTATCTTGCTTGGAACTCTTCCAAGAGATATCACCACCATTGAGCTTGAATACAATTCCAGAGATCGATTTCAAATCATCCACATCTGATTGGAATCTAGAATCAGTGTAGCCTTCCAATTTTAGTTCTCCACTCCCGTATACCTGGAACAAATTCTTAGTTCTTCTCAAGTACTTAAGAATGTCCTTCACTGCTTTCCAATCCAGTAGATCGGGATTCGACTAATATCGGCTTGCAACACTCAGTGCATATGCAATATCAAGTCAAGTATATATCATACCATACATAATACTGCCTATGACAGACGCATATGGAATGCAGCTCAGGGTTTCTATCTCTTCATCAGTCTAAGGGCACATAGACTTGGATAGATTCACACCATGAGACATTAGGAGATATCCTCTCATGGACACCTCAATAAAGAATCTCCTCAATATGGTATCGATATATGTGGATTGGGTGAGCCCTAGCATCATCTCTTATCTATCCCTATAGATATGTATTCCTAATACATATGATGCTTCACCCATATCCTTCATGGAAAACTTACCAGCTAACCATACTTTAGTTGATTGCAACATCCCTACATCATTCCCAATGAGTAGTATATCATCAACATAAAGCACCAGGAATGTCACTGCACTCCCACTAACCTTCTTATATACACTAGGTTCCTCAAGATTTTTGGCAAAATCAAACTTTTTGATAGTGTCGTCAAATTTGAGGTTCCAGCTCCTCGATGCCTGCTTGAGTCCATAAATGGATCTCTGAAGTTTTCATACTTTATGCTCACTTCCTACTGATGTGAATCCTTTAGGTTGAGACATGTAAATCTCTTCCTTAATATCCCCATTAAGGAACGTTGTCTTCACATCCATCTGTCATATTTCATAGTCATACCATGCTGTTATGGCTAGCAGTATCCTAATGGACTTGAACATCACAACTGGAGAAAAGGTTTCCTCATAGACAACACCTTGTCTTTGAGTATATCTTTTTGCTATCAATCTACCTTTGAAGGTCACCACCTTCCCATCCGCTCCAAGTTTTCTTTTGTAAATCCATTTGCATCCTATTGGAACAATTCCATTAGGTGGATCTACTAAGTACCATACTTGGTTCGAATACATGGAGTCCATCTCGGACTGCATGACTTCAAGCCATTTAGATGAATCGGTATCAGACAATGGTTCCTTGAAATTTCTTGGATCACATCCAGGAATGGGCTCAACTTGGCTCTCTTCAACAAGCAGGCTCAACCTATTAGGCGGTCTTGGGATCCATTCGGATCTCCTAGGAGCTTGTGTTTCTTTGATTGGCTGTTGGGATGTGGATTCTACTACTTGTGTAGTAGGTGGTTCTTGAATCTCATCGAGTTCTATCATCCTGTCTTTTATATCTAATAGAAACTCCTTCTCTAAGAAGGTGACATTCCTTGAAACAAACACCTTTATTTCACTAGGATAATATCCAATAGAGTTCTTTAGATATCCCACAAAGTAGCACAAATTAGCTCTACTATCCAATTTGTTTCCTACTGCTTGCTTCACGTAAGCAAGGCATCCCCATATTCTTAGATAAGAATATTTGGGCGGCTTTCCCATCCATATCTTATATGGAGTTTTATCCACTTCCTTTGTATGGACTTGATTCAACAACCTTGCTGCTGTTTCAAGCGCATATCCCAAAAGGGATGGCGGAAACTCACTGACTCCCATCATAGATCGAACCATGTCCATCTCGTCCAATTACAACGTTTTGACACACCATACAACTGGAATGTGGCAGGCAGAGTCCACTGTGAGAGAATCCTATTCTCTTTAAGGTATTATTGAAACTCAGTACTCAGGTATTCTCCACCTCGATCTAATCGTAGTGTTTTAATACTCTTTCCTAATTGTTTCTCTACTTCTTCTCTGAATTTTTTGAACTTTTCAAATGTTTCAGACTTGTATTTCATTAATTACACATACCCAAAGCTCGAATGGTCATCGGTAAAGGTAATGAAGTAGAAATGATCAATTCTCGTGCTAACACTTAGCGGGCCACACACATCTGTATGGATCAAATCCAACAGATCATGTGCACGTTCCACTTTCCCTAGGGAAGAAGCCTTGGTCATTTTTCCTTTCAGACAGGATTCACATGTCTCGTATAGAGTTTATGTCTGACGAGTCAAGCATGCCCTCTCCCACTATCTTGTGCATCCTTCTTTGGGAAATATGTCCTAGCCTAACGTGCCACAAATGTGCTTGGTTTAGACTATCTTGTTTTCTTTTGGTTGTTGTTGAAATTGTGTTTACTTGGACATTCACTTATCATTGCCAAAACATTTCTGGCCCAGATAATATCTTATGTCCAGACTTCTTGCAGTGAAGCAAACATGTTCTGACTTATCGGGCTTTGTCAAATTTCAGGCCCACCACCTTCTCAATAGACTCAATCATACTTACACCATGCTCATGCGCAAGAGCCCCATCTTGCATGCGCGTAGTCATGTGTTTCTTGAAAGTGGTGTGCATCATTATGCGAGTTTCATGCACTATGCAACTCTTGCATGTGTATTTGAATGTCAACAGCATTCAACATTTCCTCAAACTGTCTTCACAGTTCATTTGACATAGAAACGAGCATATTACAATTTAGTTTGCATACTATGGTCCTATCATCTTGCATGCTTTGTCAGTTCATCAAGACTGACATTAGTGTGTATGCTATTATTTCCGAATTTAGAATAATTTTCCCAGTCAATCTTGAAAATTATTGTTCGGTTAGCTTGTTTTAATAACATATATGAATTACGTGACGAAATCATAAATATACTGATATTGAAACAGAATAAACGTTACTGACTACTTTAAAATATTTTATAAGACGTAAAATATGAACTTTTGTTTTTACGAATTGCCTCCTATTATTTTGACATTTTCACCACCCTCTAATGAAAAACGAGAAACCCAATTACCCTCTAATGAAAAACGAGAAATCCAATTTTCTTAGTGAGTACGCAATGTCCAATTGCGAAATTATGATCCCGAATAATATTAGCCAATCATAACTTCCAGAAGGTAGAGCTCAATTGCAACTCTTTGCAACCCTTACGTAATTTTGCCTCACGTTTGAGGAGGGTCCAATAATATGATCCACTTTCTATTCACGTGTCAAGCCCGGCCCATCAATGTTGAACCTTAATAGACGGTCGCCATGAGATCCCCCAATAATATGAGCTGAAGTCATGGGAGTTCCACGTAGTTCAAATCAAATATGTCAATGGAGGTCACAGCTTTCCGGCGTCCAAGCCTCCCCAATAATATGAGCCAGACACTGGCCGCGGTTAGCGTTCATCATGCAACTACCGTTGATGAAAGGCAAGGAATTATTAAAATTTCTTTTAATTATCCTTTTAATGGGCTTGATTTAAATTTTGGATCTCATCCAAAATGAGGGATTTTAATTTTCAAAATTTGTCTCAACATTAATTTTAAAACTCGTGACATGATTGTTTGTATGATTGTCGGATTCATGCAACTCTTGTCATTATATTAATAATAACTCACATACTGATTATTTATAATATATCACATACATCATAAATAATAAAGGATGATCGATAACCGAGAGCTAATTGATCTGTATGAGCCACATACGGATCCATGTCCATAACCTAGGTAAATGCAGGGATACAAATGCAATATTACATAAGCTTCCAATATTTTACATGTCTTCGATCTTCAAAACTTCTTCCGAGGATCGGGCCCACCGTCTTCAAATCTTGATCTCCCACTAATTTTAATATTTACATTAAATATTCATGGCAATTGGGATACAAATTTAGGGGGTATGAACGGACCATAAACCAGGTCCACTTTTAATTATCAAATAATCAAAAATAAAACACATAAAATATCCTAACATACACCTAGCACATTGGTCATGGCTCTCGATCATCTTTTTAACATATAACATCATATATTATATAAATTCCATAATATCACATATTATCAATAAATCGTTTATCTCGTAAATTATCACTAACTGTCATAATTATCAAATTAAATAAACACTTTTATTTAATTTAAAATAATTAAATTTCTTGTAAAACACCTTTTACCATAAGTAATTAAAATCATATTTCAATTATTTATTTTGTAAGAAATTGATTTTATCAAAATTATTGTAGGGGTAAAATCGTCCGTTATTTCATAAAATATCAATTCAACCCAAAATTTTAAAAAATCAGAAAATCGCCCCTAGGCCCGAACAATTCAAGCCCACGACCCAGCACGGTGCCCGAGACGTTCCCAGGCACCCACCCGCCCGCTGCCTGATATGATCGGGAGGTTGTGAGCGCGGCTGTGCGAACGTCGCGCAGGCCGTGCGCGGCGCTGCGCGCTCGCGCTGCATGAAGGCCGCGCACCGCTGTACGCGGACCGTGCGCACGCGCTGCACACAATGCAGCGCGAGTCTGCCTGGAACTGTTCCGGGCAGACCTCAAAAAAATTTTTTTTTTTAAAAACTGATTTTTCAAAACTAAATTTTAGGGACGTTTTTCATAAAACATCTTAGGCGATTAGAAATAATAAACTCAACACAATTTAATTAAAACACACGATTGAGAATTACTGGCTCTGATACCACTGTTGGAAAATCGTTTTCTCGCACCCAAGACGCAGCAGAAGTTTAAAAATTTTGTTCTTGGGCGTCGTGTGTTTAAAATCATTTATAGGGTGTTTAGAATTATACATTTGCGTTATTAACGCTTGGACTCCAAATTATTCCGATTTTTACACGGAGATAAGTCCTTCTTGTAAATCCCTACGAACAGCTCTCCTCTATGATCATCTAATCAGGTTCACGATCGAAGACTGTCCTCCTCGCTTGGATTGCACTAGAAATCGCAAATGATTTATGCGCTGAGATTATGTACTCCGAATTTCCAAAATCCGGAGACGGTGCAGCAACGGCGGCGCGGCGGTGATGGAAGGAACAAGCTGGCTGAAATTCTTTTAAAAAAAATATCAAGGTGGCCGTGGGTTTCTTTCATCAAGGAAGGAAGGGAATTTTTTTTCTTTTGTGTACAAAAACTAGGTTAGTAATTATAAGTCCTAGTGGTGTATATATAGAGTGAGACTACTAATCTAATTAGGAGTTTCCCTCCCACAAGGATTCTAATAATTTCATTATATTTAAACTCCTATATAATTAATATATAATGTATTTACTAACATTTAATAATACATGATATAATATCATATACACATATTTTATATCAACATATAAAAAATATATATGTATATGTATATTAAATTAAATAACCATTATTTAATTTATATATTATCTCCTTCGTTAATTTAATTCTAGACTCCTATATAATATTTATGGGAATTTGTGTATGTTATTAGTCACTACTACTAACACAATCATTTAATTAGTAAATTCCAAATTCACTAAAAAAATGATTTCGAACTCATTATAACCCCGATCGACGATCCGAGAGCGCCGATGTATCAAATATACAAGTTTTGTTCATATAATGAAAATCGAAAATTTCAAAGATCAAAATTTTCACTTACCAAATTTAGAACTTACAATATATGGCAGTTACTATATTTGGAAGCTGCCAGTTTTAGCGATCTCCTTCACAAAACAAACAGTTCCACTCTCCTTCCTTATTTAGCAATCATGCTAACTTCCATTTCTTCCATCCTATGGAATCAACTCATAAACTCCTTTATAAGCTTCATGTTTGATCTACATCAAAAAATAGTAGTCAAATTCCAACTCCTTGAAATTTGACTATCTCATCGGGAACATAGAATCCGATACTTGTGTGACCCTCAATGGTTCAGGGATACAGCTAGCCGTGGGTTCACATCTCCATTTGATTCAGAATAATATTTATTTTTTCGGGTTTACCCTAGTTAACCCCATTCTTTTCATCAACTCTTTGATCAAGAATGTCAGAACTCATTTCTGATTGCACCCATCGGATCATGGTAAGAGCGTCTAGTAGCTTCGCCTCATGATCCCCTAGGTATCACTGATAGTGTCTACAAGAACCTTTAGTCATAGTTAGCATACAGTACGGTCTTTTCAACACATATATCCCGATCGAATCTGCAACCATTGGTATATCGAGAGTTGCATGTGAATTCGATAACGATGCGATTTATCTTTATTAGTGGCATGGTATGTGCAACTAGGAAAACACCTTTCCCTAAAGCACATTTCTTGCTCTTGTAAGATACTCCTTGCACTATAAACTCATCAGATCACATAGGATATCTTCACCCGTAGGTGAACGGTGAATCCCCGACTACAATGAATTTTCTCCTACATATTTTGAAACTACACCCAACCTCGCAACCTGATGATCCTCGATGGAGTCGGTAAACGGATCAAAGTGCATGCTAGTACGTATAGCCCCTACATTGTCCCGGGTCAAAGGACTAATGGTGTACAACTATAACTTCTGACGATTCCACTCGATAAGTGAGAACCACTTGGACAGTCCGAGGGAGGGTTGTTCAGTGCATCTTTATATGATCACCCATTTGTGTGAATGGACATCTCCATGTCCTTGCCAATGAAACATGGGATTTACATCACAAATGCTAGTCTCGATCTCGAGCGACTTTTATCCTTGTTTTAGGCTGCTGATTCGACTAGAAACCTGTTTAGAATATACGGTACACTTTCTAATGAGTTTCATGATCTTACGTTGTGACGCAGGCCTCATAGTACCTTTTGTATATTCAAATACTTTATCTATGCAGCTTGCATGGGTATACAGATAAAGTATAATCCCATAATCGAATAAAATCGTAAAATATTATTAAAATAAAGATTGTTTTACATTAGAGTCAATAAAAGCCTAAGCCACAAGTTGACTTGTCGGACACCTACTCTAACAGGACCTTGGCTTGTTAACTTATTTTCTAGGTATTGAAGTTGTTCCCAACAAGAATTGTCAGTTACTTTCTTAAAGACAGCTAATTCTGTACCTTCTATAACACAAGCCCAAATGCAAGAAGCAAAACCTATAATCACGCCAATGCAACAAATCCTTCTCTTACGGTGCACTCGGGCTCTTCTTTATCTGATCCTTCCCAGTACAGAACCATACAGGGCATCCTCCAATATTTACTCGTAACAAGGCCAGAAATTGCCTTTGATGTCAACAAGCTGTCTCAATACATGCATTGCCCTACAACAGAGCATTGGTCCTATGTAAAACATCTCTTACGTTATTTGGTTGAAACCATTAATGATGCCTTGCGAATTTATCGTGATTCACCTCGTACAATAGATGATTTTTCTGATGCTGACTGGAATGAGACAAGGACAGTTTCTCATCTACAGGTGCTTATATTATTTATCTTGGAAGAATCTCCATATCATGGAGTTCTGATATGGAGTTTTAAAAAGCAAAAAACTATTGCTCTATCTTCCACCGAGGAAGAGTATCGATCGTTTTCCAATACTGCTGCTGAAATTAAATGGATTTGCTATCTACTATCAAATCTTGGAATCACTCTCCCCTGTTGTCCAGTAATATATTGCGATAATATTGGAGCTACGCAGTTATCTTTTTTTCAAATCCAATTTTCCATTAAAGAATGAAGCATGTGGTTATTCATTTCATTTTATTCGAGATCAAGTTCAAAATAGTTCTCTTCTTGTAGCTAATATTTCCTCAACAAATCAAATAGCTGACTCGCCAACGGTTTCTGCGACTCAAGATCAAGATTGGAATTCCTGGAACTATATATGGTTCAAAACAGATACGCGGGAAGTTTGAACTTGGTGCCAAGATGGTAGGTTTCGTTGTTTCTTTTTCATGTATGTTTGTGAATGTTTTATTAACACGTTTGTCTGCATTAGTCACATCATTTGTAGTGTATGGATTTCCCTTATCGTATTGTTAGTGCATGAGAAAGGAGTGGGAATAGAATAGTCTTTTCCATTCTTTGTGCTTGGATTGCCATGAGAATTGGAATATCCCATTTTAATGGGAACATAAATCATATTTGCATTTGATTGGGTTTATCCATTTCAATGGGAATTAGAATACCCAAATAATTTATTTATACATAATTCTCTCATTTTTTATTTTTAAAAATATTTTATTAATAATTGTTATCATTTTTCATAAATATTAAGATTAATAATTAATAATAATTTTTCATAAATATTAAGATTAATAATTAATAATATTATTAAATAGGGATCAAGATGAGGAATATGATACGTGGCGTTGTTACACCAAACTTTTCCTTAGTGACTTTCGCACACATGGAGGTTATTGGTTTCTAGCCTATATACCATCTTCAACTCGTATTGAGCTAAGAAAAGGAAGAATTTAAATCCAGAATAAAATGAATATAAGATTCATATTTGGAACTTTTACAGAACATAAAAGGATTTATAAAAGATATACCAAAGAAATTAAACAACAGAGGATTTTACCGAGGTCCACCTCAGAATCATAAATTCATAAAAAATCACCCATGAACGCCTTAAACGCCATCTCTCGGCTAAGCAGGCTAAAGGGCTACAACATGAATTTATTTTTCCTGGTTAAACTCGAACCTTGTGTTTACCATTTCTTGGTTCATCTCTTTACCTTATGTTCTAACCAAAGACTCTTATATTACATTAAATTCCAATAATTTAAATAGATCTTTTATTATCTCAATTTGATCTCAAGAACAAATAAATATAGATCATGTCATAGTAAGGTAATAATTTAGCACGAATACTTTTAGCCTGTCATTCAGGCTAAACTTATGAAAAATAAAAATTTAAAACAGTAAATAAAAACAGAAAATAAAAACAGTAAGAACTTACAAAGTTGTTATCAGAACTTTAAACTTTTATTGATAATACTTCAGAAGGGTTTTTACAAGAGAGAATAGAGGGGAGCAAACTCAACCGTGTCCTTCTAAAGACACAGAATTAACCTATTTATAGATAGAAGAGCCGGACATCAAACCCCGGATTCCATCTTAAAATAAAAACAGTAAATGCTTTATTAAAGCAAATAGTAACATGGTTACAAAATTCAAAAAGTAAAAGTGATATGCCACCCACTTTTTGTCACGATATGTCATGATAAGATGTGATATTCCACCAACTGCAGATTCTTCTGATGATCTTAATCATCTTTAATATTGTCTTTTAAAGAATTTTTCAAAGTCTCAAAAATATCATCGATCTGAGAAAATTGAGGAATATCATCCTCAGGGTCTTGAGCATCTTGCATCTTCATTAGATGAATAAATTGGTTTTCACTAGATTCGGACGCCATAGATTTATCTGATTTGGAATCAGAACCTCCAATATTCTGGAAAAGATCTTTTTTCATTTCTTCAATATAGATCTCAATCATTTTTTCTTTTGAATATATTTCAGAATATTTCTGAGTAAGAATCTTGAAAGGACTCATAGAGGCTTTCTCCTTTTCTTGTTGATTATTAATTTCTTGCTGATATAAAGAAATTTTTTCTTCCATTTGATGAAGAGTTTCATAACCATATGGTTTTCCAGTTTCTGGATCATCTCTCAATAATTTGTCCCAGAATTTTGTGGAACTGACCCTCCATATGCAAGGGATACCTTCATCAGTGTAACCGAATTCTGGCTGCCATTTCCAAATCCATGGGATACCAAATTCCATGAAAAATAGACATAAAATCTTACCATCGATCCAATGTTCAGAAAATGATTTTTTAATACTTGGAGAAACATTTAACCAAGTATTCATGGGTTTTATAAAAACCTCTGGCAAAATCTTTGCGGATGGACCAAAAATCTTCCACCAAATTAAAAACCAATTTGGAACTGGGTAATGAAAAACATTTTCACAAATCTTTAAAAACCAAGTATGTTTTCTTTTCTCATTTTCATAAAACAAGGTTTTATTAAAACTTTCAATATAATCCCAAAAATTGAATTTAAAACTCATTTTATGATTTTCAGAATAAAATTCTTTTTCAACCAATGGAGATATACCCCATTCTTCAATAGATATAATCTTCTTGATGATAAACTTTGAGAAGTTATAACTTCCTTTCTGCTGAGTATTACTGAAAAAGTGAGTTATGTCAACACTTTTTGTAGATATCAGAAGATTTTCATAAAATCCTCTTTGCTTGTAAGAACCATATACATATGATGTATTGGTTAAATATCTTTCCATGATAGCCCATAGAGTTTTTTCCCATTGGGTATCTTTTTCTTCTATAAGAAGAATCAATTCTCGATGTTTTGTCTCTGTATATAGAGCTGAATCATTATCATCATCTTTTATGATATTAGCATATGATGCTGAAGATTGAGAATCTGTATTACTTCTCTTTTGTTTCAAGAATTCTTGAAATTCATTGTATAACTCATTATTTTGCTCAGTATTACTGGCTGATGAACTGGATAAGTTTTGGGCTATAAGCCTCTGTTTTCCATGCTGTGCAATGATATTAGGGGGTTTTCCCCTACCACCTCGCCCTCTATAAGAGGACTCTCCTCTTCCTCGGGAATACATATCTGTAAATGAAAACATTAGGATAAATATTCTCGAGTTAAGAAATCTGGCAAGTGATTATCTTCACCTTTCTTATAAATGATTTCAAAATCAAAAGGAGCTAAATGAGCTTGCCATCTTGCAAACATTTGTTTAGAAACATCATGTTTAAAATCTTTATTAAACATAAATTTTGCAGATTTGCAATCAGTTTTTATAATAAACTTTTGATTATATAAATCATCTTGAAATTTTAAAATACATCTAACAATAGCTAAGATTTCTTTTGCTACTGTGGAGTAATTTTTCTGGGCATTATTCCATTTACCAGAATAAAATCTAATAAGATATTCTTGTTTATTTTGGGGATCTTTTTGTTTTAAGATTCCTCCAAAACCTATATCTGATGCATCTGTTTCCACAATTTTATCCCATTGGGGATTAGCAAGCATAAGACAAGAAAGGTTTTTAACTTTTTCCTTAATATTTCTAACAGCTATTGTATGTCTTTCAGACCAAGGTAAAGGATTTTTCTCTAATCTATCATATAAGATAGCAGAATCTTTAGTAAGATTTTTAATATAAGGAGAAATATAATTTAAACTTCCTAAAAATCTTTGTAACTGAGTTTTATCAGTTATAATATCAGGAAATTTTGAACCAAATTCTATACTTCTCTGTATAGGAATTATTTTTCCTTTTTCAATCATATGACCAAGAAATCTAATATTAGTTTGAAATAAAATCATTTTAGATTTTGAAATAACAAGTCCATTTTGAATAACAATATTTTTAAACATATCTAAATGTTTAAAATGTATTTCAATATCATTAAAAAATACTAAGATATCATCAATATAAACAATTATAAAATTGCTGTAATTATAAAAAATATCATTCATAATTTGTTGAAATTCAGAAGGGGCATTTTTAAGGCCAAATGGCATTACTGTCCATTCATAATGTCCTATTGGAACATTAAAAGCAGTTTTATATCTATCAGATTCTTTTACCTGAATCTACCAAAATCCTGATTTTAAATCAAATTTTGAAAATATGATAGCATTAACAAGTCTATCTAATAAATTTTTTTTATTAGGAATAGGATGCCTAATCCATTTTAGAACCTTATTAAGAGGTTTATAATTTATAACTAATCTTGGAACACCTCTTTCCTGTTCAGAATGTTTATTAACATAAAAAGCAGTACATGACCAAAGAGATTGAGAAGGCTTTATCAAACCTTTTTCTAATAAAGAATGAATTTCATTCTTACATAATTCTAAATATTCAGAATTCATTTGACAAGGACGAGCCTTGGTAGGAATATTCTTTTCATCAAAATTCTCTTCATATGGGAGAAAGATAATATGCTTCTTTCTATTCCAAAAAGCATTTGGAAGATCATTACATATTTCTAATGAGAACTTATTATAAATAAGTTTGATTTTCTCCTGTAATTTAGGATTCTGTAATTTATCATCTATAGTTAATATATTAACTTCTTCTTTTAAAGAATTAATCTGAAAAGTTTTTCTATCAATCTTTTCTTGTAATTCATTAAGAATTCTATAAACAGGTTTAGTTATGAACTTAAAGGAAATAGGATTACCTTGAAAAGTACCTATAATACCTGTTTCATCAACATAAGTTAAAGGATAAATTTGATAAATAAAAGGAAGACCAAGTATAAGTTGGCTAGAAATATCTTTTGCTAATAAAAAACTGGTTTGAATACAGTTTTTATCTTTGCAAATATAAACTTTTGGTAATTTATAATTTATTTCTAATGGTTCTCCTCCTGCATGAGAGAGAGAATGAGTGGTTTTATGAAAATATTTCGTAGGAATTAATCCTTCCTGTATAACATTTAAGTCTGCACCACTATCAATCATAGCAATGAAATTCTTTTTATAAGAATTTTCAATTAATAAAGTTATATTGGTATACCATTTTTGAGATATAATCATGCTTAAAACGGATAAATATTTTTTATCTGGATCAGGAAAAGAAATATCTTGTAGATTATCAAAACTATCAGAATTATTAACCGAATTATTATTATTAGTTTCAATGACTGAAACACGATAATTTAAACTATTATTATTGTGTTGTAAAATTTTTACTTGTTCTTTAAGATTATCAATCTCTTTAACTAAATCCTGTATAGTAACTGGATTCTGTTTACTATATTTCTGTTGAAGAAGATTTTTAACTTCTTTCATAGAGTAAGCTTGTTCTTGTTTAACAAGAATATTATTATTATTATTGCTAGTTGAAGCAGTATTCTCCATTTGATCAATAATTGTGGATTTTAATACTGGATCCTTAATCATTTTAAGAAATTCTATAATATTATTATTAGTTAACACATTAATATTTAAATCATTGAATTGAGACATTAGTTTATAAAATTCATCATTTTTATCTTCTATATGATTTAAACAAGATTTTCCTTGTATACAATTATTACATTCATTTAAATATTCAGAAATATCTGATTCACTATCTATTATTTCTTCTGAAATATAAGATTCTGAAGAATTCTCAGTTTCACTGTCAGAATTATTATTCGAATCCATTATTATTTTAAATAATGTTTTTTTTTAGATTATCATCTATATCTAAATTATTAATTTTGTTTTTAGCCCAACATTGATTAGCATAATGACCTGGCTTTTTACATTTTCTACAAATTATTAATTTGTTTTTGTTTTTATAATTTTCTTCTCTCCGTAAATCACGGTTTTCTTTTCTTTTCTTCTTTTTATCTTTTTGCCTATCAGACAAATGTCTTTTCTTTCTATAAAGTTTTTCATCTTTTTCTTTAATTTTCTTCTTACCTTTATTAGGTAAGTCCATACCAAATTGATCACAAAATTTACCTAATTGTTTTTTCTCAAGTAAATTCTGTATTTTAATTTGATTATTTAATTTTAATTCATTACAAAGAGTTAAACCCTCTTTAATGCAAGTATTAATTAAATTTCCATAAGTATAATTATCATATGGAATATTAATCTAATCTTTTCTTAATACTTTTCTAATTCTTTCAGCAAATAGAAAAGGTAAACCATCTATAAATTTAGCTTTCCAGAAACTATTATTACAATCTGGTATCTCATATATACGAGATAAAAAGGTATCTTTATACCATCTAAAATCAGTAAGTGTTTTACATTTTAGATTACTTAATAAAGTACGAATCTTTTCACTATCATCAGTGAATTTCCCAGTAAAATGTTCAATCATAGTCATTATTAATGAATAAACAACATTTTCTGATTGAATATTATTCTCTATCTTAATAGAATTAATAATATCTTCCTTTTGGAATTGATTTAAATAGTTATCCCACCAACCTTTAAGTTGGCCAGTAAAACCTGATATAATCATCTTAACAATATTTTTATCAGTATTGCCTGAAGTTTTACACACAGTACTATACATAAGCATTCTGTGAGCAGTATTATAAATTTGTTTATCACTAAAACCATCAATATTCCATTCATAAATACTTTTCCCATTATAACTATTAGCAAATATATATTCTTGTTCTTCAATAAGAACATCCATGGGAGTAGGTCTATTATAATAATATTTGGTTTGGGTAGGTCTATCTGCCCATTTAATTTTATTAATTTCTTCATCAGAATGATTATCATCATTATCAAACTCTTCATTAAGAGTATTCAAATTCAGATTTTTAAATTTTTCTTCTAATAGTTTTTCTATATCAGAAACAGAAGATTTAAATTTAAAATCCTTGATATTTGGAGGGGATTGAATAGAAGAAGTAGCAATAGAAACAATATTAGTTTCTTCTTCTTTAGTTTGAATATGAACATCTGGTTTAATTTGATTAATAGCCAGAATAATTTTATCAATACGATCCTTAAGAGAAACTATTTCTTCACCTATTATCGTAAGATACAAATTTGTATAATTCTGTTTTTCTATTATCTGATTAATATGTTTAACAGTTATTTGTAACATATCATTTTCAAATAATTTAGAAAAAGCAGTAAAATTTAAAATTTTATTATTCTTTTCTATAATAAAAGATTGTTGAGGAGGATAGACAGATTTTTGAATCTGTCCAGAAGAAAGTTTATAATTTCTTTCAAGAATAGAAATATAATCTATAATAAATGTTTTAAAAAACCAAGGAACAAAATGAATCAATTTATTCTGGTTTTCACAATACTTATAAAATTCCGCAACAATATAATCAAACTCTTCTTCAGAAAAACTTTTAAAGTACCAATTTCTGAAAGATTCCCATTTGGGTAAATAAAATTCTGCATTGATTCTTGCTCTAGCAAGAGATCCTTTACTAAAATCAATTTTAGTTTTACTATCCATTAAATACTAAAATTCATATCTGAAACTGTATCAGTTTCTCTAACTTTTTGAAAGTTACTTTTATGAACAATATTATTTTGATTAATGATTAATTCATCTACTGTATCTTGTACATGAGACTCAACATCTTCTCTTATCTGAGAAGTAGAAGCTCTAGAAGTTTGAGGAATATCCACCAAATAATCTAAAGGCGAAATAAAAGAATGACTAGATCTTGATCTAGTATAGATAGAAGATGGCAGTAATCTTCTTTGTTCATTATTAAACTGTATTTGAACAGATCCTTCATTATTCTGAATAACTTGTTGTAAATCCCTGTTTATTATAGGATTTCTAGGAACAGCTTGTTCAATTATCCAGTTTTCTGGAAATTCAATTTCTTCCCATTTTATAGATCTACGGGTTGTAATATTAGATCTATTAAAATTAGTTTCTATAAGAATAGTTTCATTTAATTTTTTATCTATTCTTTTACACATAGGATTCAGTGTAAATAATGGCTTATAATAAATACGATAACAGATACATATGACTTCTGTACCAGGAGTATAATTATATCCATGAGTTTTAACATTTAATGTTAAAGAATCTAATATATTAATATCAGACAAAGATAAAGATAAATTCGGATAAACATCAAAATATACTGGACCATGTGCCAGACTAGATTGAATTATTCCCATAAGGGATTGTTTCCAATTCAAATTTCTACCATCTCTTAAAGCTGCTATTAAACTTTCTGGTAGTCCTTCTAATGTTAAAGGTCTAAAAGCTTTTTGAATTAAACATATATGCATGAATCTGTAATTTTTCCTATAAGACAAAATATCTTTATTATTTAACAATTTAATAACCATTTCATTATCATGAAGAGGTACTGATGATTCTGTAGTTTTAACTACTTGTTTAAAACCAATTTTTTCAAAGGTTCCTAACTTATAGATCATTTTAGATTCTATCTTAGGAATAGTCCATTTATTCAATAAATCTAAATTATCAGGTAAATCATATTCTTCATTTAAACTGTTTTGAACAGTTTCTTTAAAACCGAAAATATTCATTTGAATAAAAAGTGCTAAATTATTATCCAGACTATTTCCATGGCTCTGATACCATCTGGGGCTTACCATCTGGGGCTTGGGATCAAGATGAGGAATATGATACGTGGCGTTGTTACACCAAACTTTTCCTTAGTGGCTTTCGCACACATGGAGGTTATTGGTTTCTAGCCTATATACCATCTTCAACTCGTATTGAGCTAAGAAAAGGAAGAATTTAAATCCCAGAATAAAATGAATATAAGATTCATATTTGGAACTTTTACAGAACATAAAAGGATTTATAAAAGATATACCAAAGAAATTAAACAACAGAGGATTTTACCGAGGTCCACCTCAGAATCATAAATTCATAAAAAATCACCCATGAACGCCTTAAACGCCATCTCTCGGCTAAGCAGGCTAAAGGGCTACAACATGAATTTATTTTTCGTGGTTAAACTCGAACCTTGTGTTTACCATTTCTTGGTTCATCTCTTTACCTTATGTTCTAACCAAAGACTCTTATATTACATTAAATTCCAATAATTTAAATAGATCTTTTATTATCTCAATTTGATCTCAAGAACAAATAAATATAGATCATGTCATAGTAAGGTAATAATATTATTAAATATAATATAACAATGATCAAATTTGATAATAAATTATAATCATCATAATAATAAAAAGAATAAAAAAGTATTAATGATTTGATAATAATAAACATCTTTGGAATAACTATTATTTTAAAAAATTTAAATTTAAAGCGTGATTTGATTATTAAAAATAATTTCATTCTATTAATTTCTCATTTCTTTTGGAATCAATTGTAGGAACAAAATTTTATTCCTACCTTATTCTATCAATCATTGTATTAGAGTATTGAAATACCCATTATGGCTTCTCTTTTATAGATAGAAATTTTAATATAGTCCTGCCAAAACATTTATTTGGTTTGGCCCAACTTGCCTTCGGCCCATTACCATAGCCCATTCCCTTCCAACCTTTTTTTTCGTCTAGACTGTCGGGTTTAAATAAATCTCTCTACCTTTCACTTGATTGGGGGCCGCCTCATAATGTTTCTTCTTCTCCAGATTGCTGGAGCTGTCGACTTGAGAGAAGAGAGAGCTTGAGATTTGAGAGAAAAAAATATTGCTTCATGTGCGTCTTCCTTCGGTGACTGAGTGTCTTCAGTGTTCTCTTTGCTTTGTATTATTTTGTATGTTTCTCTCTCGTTTGTTCACATTATTGAAGGGGATGAATCTGAACGTGTGCCCAACCTGTTGGCCAACTTGGAAGTGAGATAGCAAGAGCATGAGTGGAGAGAAATAATTTGTTTTTCCGTTGCGAAACCTTCGTGGTCTTTGCCTTGGTTTATTGCGTATTCAGAGAGGCCAAAATCAGTTTGTCTGAGCCCCTAATATTCTGTTACATCACATATTATTGCTGCTGGTTTTTTGTTTCTTGCTAAGTTGCAGGATGGAGGGAAATGAAAGGAAGGGGTAGGATTGTGGATACCTAACAGTGGTATCAGAACCATTAGATTCTGCTCATTGTGACGTCGTCTTCGATTCGTCGGAATATGAAACTCTTACTTAGGGTTTCTCTCTGGTATATTGGTTGGAACCTATTTTACTACTTTAGTAGCGTAACCACTTACCGCGGATTTATGTGCTGGGATTTGTTGCTGGTAGAATCCTTGGTTTTTTCTTATGTGCTTGTTGGTTACTGTTGTGTTCCCATTTCCGTAGCTAAAATTGCTTCTGCTGTGTTCGTTTTGATTTTGTGTGATTTACTATTTTCTGTGTGAATATATGTTGTTTTTTGACTAATTGTTGTGTTTTTTTTTTTTTTTTGAAAATTGCTATGACCTGATATAATCTTAAACCTTTTAATGGAAAAACAGAATTTTCAATATGGCAGCAAAAAATTAAAGGTATATTGGTACAACAAAAAATTTTTAAAGCGATAGACTTGTCATATTCTACTGATGAAACTCTTGAAAAAATGCTTAAATGGATGAGTTTGCTTATTCGTCTATAATTCTGAACTTGTCTAAATTTGTGTTAAGAAAAGTTGGTAAACTAAAATCGGCTAAGGAATTTGGGAAAAATTAGAATAACTTTACACTGAAACTTCGTTGCCTAGTAAATTCTTTTTGCTTGAGAAATTTTTCTGTTTCAAACTTGATTTAAACAAGTACATTGATGAAAACCTTGACGTGTTTACCAAATTAGTTCAAGATATTAAGCAAACAGGAGATAAGAATATTGAGTATTACACCCCTATTGTTCTTTTAAATGACATACTTGATTCTTACAGTGATGTTAAATCTGCTATTAACTATGGTAGAGATCAGATAAGTTTAGAAACTGTTGTCAATGGCCTGAAAAGCAAAGAGATAGATTTAAAAACCAATAAGGGTGGTAATAATTCTAGTGATGTTATGTTTGTTAGAGGAATGTCTAAAAACAGATTTCAGAATAAAAAACCTTCAAACAACAATAACCAATCTTCCGTTAAAAATAGAGGTAAGAGTAAGACAAGGTCCAAGTCGAGGCCCAAGAATAGAAAATTATATAATTGTGGTGAAACTGGTCATTACATTAGAGAGTATTCTAGGCCTAAGAAAAACCAAAACCAAGATTTCAAAAATCAGCATGATGACCATGCTAATATGGCTTCTGGTAGTGAAAACATGGGTGATATTTTTATGGTGACTGAGGCATCTGATGTGTTTATGGTGAATTTTGTGCATTCAAGTTCTTTTTGTGAAAATGAATGGCTAGTTGATTTTGTGTGCACTTTCCACATGTCCCCATTTTAAAATCTTCTTTCTAGTTCTAAAGAAGTGAAGCATGGGCCTGTTTCTATGGAAAATAAAAAATTGTGTCAAGTTGCTGGTCTTGGTGATGTATCGATGAAATTTGAGTCTGGTTATGTGTTATCTTTGAAAAATGTGTGGCATGTTCCTGATTTATGTCATAATTTGATTTCATGTGCTGCATTAGAAGATGATGGTTTACAGGGTAGGTGGGGAAATTGGGTTATGAAAATTATGAAAGGGTCTTTAGTGGTTTTCAAAGCTGCCAAAAGATAAACTTGTATTTTTGCCATGCTGAATCTGAATCTTGTGTGAAAAATTCTGTGAGTGTTGCCTTAAATGACAAAACTGATTTGTGGCACAAAATATTAGGTCACATGAGTTCTAAAGGTCTTGAAATTTTTTCACTAAGATGGTTATTTTGGTGTGATAAATTGTCTCGTATGCCATTTGTGATTCTTGTGTTCTTGGTAAACAGCCCAAAGTTAAGTTTCCAAATTCTCCTGTTCCCAAACGCTCTATCACTTCTGAAATACTTGAGTATTTCCATGCTGATGTGCGGGGTCCTGCTAGTGTGCCAACAAATGGTGGAAATCAGAAATTTCTATCTGTTATTGATGATTTTTCAAGAAAAGTTTGGGTGTTTTTAATGAAAACAAATATGATGTGTTTGAGAAGTTTAAAAACTAGAAAAACTTGATTGAAAATCAAACAGGTAAGAAAATTAAAATTCTAAGAACTGATAATGGTCTTGAATTTTGCATGCAATCGATTGTTTTACGATTTGTGTGTTGAATCTGGTATTCAAAGACATAGGACAGTCCCTTATACACCTCTGCAAAATGGTGTCATTGAACGTATGAATAGAACTTTACTTGAAAGGGTGAAGTGTATGCTTGCAAGTTCTGGTCTTTCAAAAAAGTTCTAGGGTGAAGCTATATGTACTGCTGATGTAGGACCGAGCGCTTGTCGCTTTACCAAAATCTATAGCTGGTGGTAATGGCGCAACTCAAATCTTTTAAACCGCACATCAGCTCAAGTACCACGGTTCGATTGCTCTTCCAGCAGGGACAATTATTGCCCCCAAAAATCTTTCTTTCAATAATTGCACTCCTTGCAATCAATGGGAATCGAATCCGTGACCTTGGCTCTGATAGCAATTGGAGGACCGAGTGCTTGCCGCTTTACCAAAAGCTATAGCTGATGGTGTGGGGACCCGGACGCTAATCATATTCTTAATCATCATTGGGACAATTCAATTCATTATAATAAACAGGGTCTAAATTTTTTCCTTTTTCAAATACAGTATTAAACGCGGAACATAATGGAATACACTCTAAACAAGTCTTGTACAACAAGCATCAAACTCAAACTAAGGTTCAACAACTAAATGTCAAGTGCTGAATCCTATCTACAGCAACGTCAAAGTCCGTAGTCTCCACTCTAATCACGATCACTCATCATCTCCTCGACCCTGATCTTGTCCCACCTGTTGCCAAGCACACATACAAACACGACAACAGTCGGATAACTCCAGTGAGATATATATCCCAGTATAAATCAACGAAACATGCAATCATATAATCAATATAAAAGCATAGACAGATATTAGAAATATGTATCAAAATCTGGAAACATAATCAATATAAGACAGTCAATCAGACTCGTGACTCCACGTCTCAGACTAGACTCAATCCTAGTCTAGGGATCCCGGTTTCCAGACGTTGGCATTCCTATATCGAATTCAGTAATAGAAGAAACTCCAATTATATTCAATCGATATAACCAAACATCCGGTGTCTTGATCTATCCGTCACAGATTGTGACACTATCGCCAATTTACTATCTTGTGACTGTGTGCAATGTGCCAGTGACGATTCCATCACTATCGGCACTTATGTCACAAGATCACTCGTCTAATACTCATCTAATGCATGCTTCTATAAAACAATAGAACAAGCATATCAATTCAAATCATTGTAATTAATAACAATAAGTATATGATTTAGGGAAACTCAAGTATATCCTACTCGAGTCGTTCTCCCGGTACCACATTGACTTGTACCTTTCTTTAATCGCAGTTCCGATGCCGTTCTTGTCTGGAATTCAAAGTCTGTCAACCCTCAATCTGGCAATGACAATATCAATAGTATCATATCAATCTACTGCTCAAATCAATACCAATCTGATTAAATCTGGATTTAACTCAAAATCAACGACATAACCGTATAATCCCGATATCCCGGTCAATACAATCTCAACAGATATTAATTACAATCCATAACCAATATCCAATACAATCGGTAATCAATCAACAATCCAAATCTGTCCAATATCAATCAATATACTCTGGAAAATCGTAACAATTCCATAATCAATCTATTTCTTAATCTGACTTCGATTCTACGATGTCTACTATGTCAAGAACATCACATATGAATCCTATCAAGTTCCAACAGTACCATAATTTTGGAACATATCAAAACGTAACAAAACTTACGTCCAGTTGTAACCTGCGTCGATAGGACCACGGTATCGAAGTCGGATTCAAAATCAGACGGACGGATCGAAAAATAAAGGCGTAAGGATTTTTCACTCTTTCTCAGAAACCTTTTCTAAATTCTTTCCCTTTCTGCGGATGAAGACTCATGAATATATATACATTGCATGGTTTACAAAACGTGGCATGATTCTTTAAGCAGCACGTCTCGCGCATATGCGCGACCTTCATCGGCGCATATGCGTGAGACATTATGTCTCTGCGCGCGCCCTCATTCGACGCATATGCGCGAGGTCCTTTACCATTCTTCGCAACTCTCGGGTACCCTCGCGCACATGCGCGGATCCATGTCGTGCATATGCGCAAGATTCTCTGCCCACTCCGCGCAAATGCGCCCGGCATGAACGCGCATATGCGCGAGGCTCCATCCTCACACATAATTCAAATCTCCTTTCCGCCTATCCCGGTCTAATCCGTTCCATCTATAATCACATCAATTAATCAACAAATCATTTCAGATTAATAACGTAGCAAATCCCGGGCATTACAGGTGGTAATGGTGCAACCCAAATATTTTAAACCGCACAGCAGCTCAAGCACCACGGTTCAATCGCTCTTCCAGCAGAGACAATTATTGCCCCCAACAACTGCATATTTGATAAATAGGTCTCCTTCTTTTCTTTGAATGGTAAATGTCCAAAATATGTGTGGTCTGGTATGTAAATTAATTTCAAACTTGAAAATTTTTTGTTGTTCTGATTTTGTGCATCAGAAAAATGACAAACTTGAACCTAGGTCTGTGAAATGTGTTTTTCTTTGCTATCCAAATGGGGTTAAGGTTTATAGACTTTGGTTAAGGGACCAATCTGGTTTTAAAGTTCTAATCAGTAGGATGTTGTTTTCAATGAGTTTGAATTTTTCTGTTTAACTGCTCCCTTACCTATTCCCGAACCTGCCACTGCTCCAAACAAGGTGGAGCATTTACTTGGTTTAAGTCTTGATTCTGAAAATGTGCAGAATGTGCCTGATAATCTGTCTAAAAATGCTTTTGATAATCAAATTGATGCTGATGTGCATGAAGAAATTGCTAAAAATGTGTCTGGAAATTTGAATGGTTATCAAGTGGCTAGGGATAGATCTAGAAGGAATATTAGGCAGCCACAACGCTTTGATATCTTTCATATGACTTCTCGTGCTTTCACTGTATTTGAGTCAATTGATAATATTGAACCTAAGTCATATGAAAAATCTTTAAAATCTGAAAATTATGTACAATGGTTAAATGCGATGAATGAAGAAATTAATTCGTTTCATGTTAACAACACTTGGATTCTTGTGCCTAAACCTAAAAATTGTTCTCTTGTGAACTGTAAGTGGTTGTTTAAGGTCAAGAATGAATGTGAATCTGTTAGATTTAAAGGTAGGCTGGTGGCTAAGGAATTTACTCAAAAGGAAGGTGTTAGAACATTTAATGTTTGCAATCTTGCTTCATTTCGATGTTAATAAAACTTGTTATTTTATTATTAATGAATTTACCTAAATCCGCACGTAGCTGAACGTAACTGATGCTAAGGGAGATGTAAACTGAAAGTATCAACTGATCACATTAACTGAACTAGTTAAATTGATATATCAAAGAATAGTTCAACTGATTGATCAGTTGAAAGGTGGTTCAGCAGAAGACCTTCAAAAGCCCGGCCAGCTGAAGAAGAGTTCAACTGATGAAGAGCCCAACTGACCAGTTCAACTGAATCAACGAAATCAGTTCAGCTGACGAGCCAACTGATTTCACTACGCCAGCTCAAGATCAGTTCAACTGACCAGTTCAGAACATCTGTTAGGAGCAAACTAGTTTGCAGTTGCCGACAAGCTTACATAAATGGAATCCAACTGTGCACGAAGGTACAAAAGCAATTGTCCAGTCAAAGGAAAATAATGAACTTTGTATCAGAGCTTAAAGACAAAAACATTCCAGAGTCAATAAAAGACAAAACACAATTCAATGAAAGGATCTAAAAGCAACGGATATAATTATTGAGTTTCACTGTACGATCAGGCTTAAAGTCAGTGAAGAAAACAAGTGGATGAACACAGAGAGAAAAGAGAGGGCACACTTAAAGTCTTATCAGCTTACAAGAAGCAATCAGCCAGTTGTGAGGGAACACTTCAATGTGTTATCAACTTAGTATAGAAGCTCTTTTCCCTCAGTGTGTGAGAACACTTTCGTATTGCAATCATTGTTCAGTTCTCACACACACGCACACACAATCACTCATATATACAGAGAGTTAAGCATATTGAATAGCTGAGTGAGTCTTGCACAAAGACGTAAAACTTTTGTATGTAGTTTTTGACACATAGACGTTAAACAAGTGTTGGTTGGAAGGTGCTGCCTTCAGTCTAGACTAGGATTTCAGTTAGGAAATAGGGTTAGTCCTAAGCTGAGTAGGATTTGTACAAGAGTTGTATAAATCTAAGTCTTCTAGTGGAACCTACCCGAGATGGTAGAAGGGGTGACGTAGGAGCAGTTGAAGTCTCCGAACATCCATAAACATATTTTGTGTATTAACTGGTTAACTTTGTTTTAAACTGATTTGATCAATTCAGCTGTTATTACTTCATTTCTCACCATAACTAAACTGATATAAGCCAGAACTGATTCCCCGTATTTCAGATGATCAGTTTACACAAGCTAAAAGCTTTCAACAGATCGATTTTCTTAACGAAAGATTACTTAGAGTATTTTCCACATTAGTTTAAAACCAAACGCGATTTAATTCATTGGTCTTTTCATTCTTAGAACACAAGCTATTGCAGCTCTTGGAAAATATTGTGTTTGAAGTACCTTGCAAGTGCCCATCACACGATCCTTCAATTGGTATCAGAGCTAGTTGTTCTAAGAAGAACATTTGAAAACTGATTTTTAAAATATGTTTCAAAATAGTAATTAAAATGGTTTTCAAAACCCTCTTAAAAATTTTATATGAGTTTACCGTGGGAAGAGAGAAGATTTTTGGCTCTGCAACTAACATTGTAGCCACTTCCCTCGACTTCGTAACTTTGTTGTTTTAGCAGCTTGCGGGGTTTTGAATTCAACTGACAACAGAATAGCTAAACTGATCAGTGGACAAGATTTCAGTTGAAAACCTAGCAGTTCAACTGATCAGACGAAACCCAACTGTCAGCTGAAAGTGATGAGTTAAGTGGAGCTTAATCATCAGCAGTGCCACCACTTAACTGCTATATCAGATCAAGAGTAGATGATTAATACGGTTCAGCATCAGTTGAGTTCATTTTGCAATCAGCTAGACAAGTTAGCCAGCATAGAGATCTAGTCCAAGACAGTTAGCTGATCTTCTGTCAAAAGAAACTCAAGATCAATGCAACATTCCAAGCATTCAAGACGACCAGTTGTTGGTATATTCAGTTCTATTATATGTAAATTGACTGATATTTGATGTTATTTAAAATTTACTTAGTGTAGTAGCAATTTCCCTTACACATGTTGATGTGTTTAATGTATAATACAGGGACGCGTATTTGATTTAAATAAACATCATGTTTATCCAGTTAGTTTGAATGTAACTGAACTGTTATTTCCCGTTAATGGGTTGCCTGAACTATTTGAATGTTAATTTTTGCTAAAACTTCATTAAATCGCGTAAATGATTATATTTTTTAGGGGAGATATTTAATTCAGTTATTGAGGGGAAGTTTTTCTTTAAAAACTATTTTTTTAATTTGTTATCCCTCAAACTGAAAAATAATTTAAAGTGTTTTTAAATCAGTTCTTGAGGGGGAGTTTTGACTGATTTTAAATTTGCTATCCCTCAAACTGAAAATTGTTCTGAATTTTTTTTCTTTCGCTTAAATGTTTTTAAATGTTTTTTATTCTCACAAAGGGGGAGAATTATTAAAATTTTAAAATTTTCATTTAAACACGCTTTGAGTGTGTTGTTTGCTTCAACACATGGGATATTTATACGTGAAAAATGACTATTTCCCTACCCTTTCTTCAGCCGTCCAAAGGCCTTCAAAATTCCCCAATGATGATGGTCTAAATGGCTTCCAAATGATCAAATTTTTATCCACAACCAAGGGTCACCTTAGTGTACTCAAAGGTCACTCCTTACACATTGATTATGTCCCATTTTAAGCTCTTTCCATGGCTGGAATTTTGTCTCTTTTAGAACAAGCATCAATGAGCTTCCTTGAGTTAAGGGTTTAGACTAATGAGCTAGGGGTTTTCTCACATGAATGAATGAGCTTCCTTGAGTTAAGGGTTTTAACGTCCGAAAAATCAGTCCACGTAAACCGCATGCATGCAAATCATTTAAATTACTTCTTTATTTTATTTAATTAATTTTAAATGCTTACATGATGCATATTATATGATTAAAGGTATGATTGCATTAAATCATGCCATTTAATCATTTATTATATGATTAAAGGTATGATTGCATGATTAAATGGCATGATTTCATGAGAATTAAAGATTTTATCTGAATATTCGATAATAGGATGAGGAAAGAAGATCGGGGACGACCAAGATAAAATAAATATTTTTCAATAAATATTTTTAAAGCTTATTGATATGATTAAATTTTTTTTAAAATGGTAGAGTTCAAATTTTTTTATTAGACGAGCTCGATTTTATCCGAGAAACCGGTTTTGGGCAAACGAGAAACTTTTAAAAGATCAAAGATATTGTTTTGAGAACTAATTTTTATAAACTTTTATTTTTCAATTAAATAGGTGTTATTGAGCCTAATTTATCCAATATAAGTAGGCCCAATTGCTCCTAAACTTAAAGGCCCAAAACCAAAGCCCATTATCTTGCAAATTAAAATCTATAAAATAGAAACCTAGGCTCTTTTGTACACATACCAGCCAAAATTTACACAGACCACATACACATATTTTAGAAAATTCCAAGGGAAGAAAACAAGGAGTCTTCGTCGTCCGTTCGTTCTTCTTCGCACCCCATGCCGACGGTCGTATATTCGAGCATACTAAAACGCAAAGGCACGTTTCTAAATTCCTTTGACGCATCATTCAAACCTTAGTATGCATGTTTTGTTTATTTTTGCATGAAAAATATGTATGCATGATTTGTTTAACGATAGCACAAGTTTTGATGCTTTTTCGCTTGTTTTGAAAACGTTATGATTTCCAAGGGATTGACTGCCAACTTAGGATGTTTATGGGATATAACAAGGACAATTTAAGTTGGAAACGAGGGCTGGAGTCGAGCTTGGCTAGTGAGAACAAGCCTAGGGTTTGCTATGGAAACCATATTAATAGGGGCTCGGCTAGCTTGCATGGTTATGTGTGGCTCGGCCAGGGCTAGGCTAGAGACAGATCTGAACATGCTCAAGGGTTAGGAAGAGTCCTAGAATGGCTAGGACTCGACTACAGCAGCTAGGGAAGAGTTCTCATGAGCTAGGACTCTTCCCCATGCACGCATAGGAAGAGGCAGCCAAGGGGGCTCGCGGTCGGCTTCGAGCTGGCCTAGGCTAGGTGGGATTGTGGTTCGGGGACGGCCAGGGAGTTTTAGAGTCGGTGGTTAATGGAGTAGAAGAGTCCTAGTCCAGATGGAGTCCTAGGAGAGCAAGGAGAGAGGGCCGCGACTCATGTCATGTGCAGGAGGCTGTGGCACGGGCTAGGGGCTGGTTAGATGGGATAGGTGCAGTCAATGAGGGCCCAAGAGGGTCAAGGGTATGTTCGGTCCATGATGGCTCGATGGTGGCTAGATGAAATCGGTGAATGGCTCGATAGTAGTAGGTTGAGGTTCGAATTTTGAGTTCGGAAAAGAAGGGGTTCGAACCATGGTCCACGGGGGTCGGTTCATGGTTCACGAGGGTCTTTTAGATATAAAAATTCAATATTTAAAGTTTGGAAAGAAAGTATTAAAGTTCGAATTAATTTAGGAATTAAAAGCTTCAAAAATTAATAAATAGGAAATTAAATCGATAGCCTCGAATTAAAGCTAAATAAAATTATTACAAAAATTAGATTTAAGCTTAAATAATTATGTGAGATGGTCTAGAGTAAATAAAAGCAATAAAAAGTCAAAATCGAGAAATTTTACGTCCAGAGGAAAAACGGTCATTTTACACCTAGGTAGTACGAAAAGGGTTGGCAGCGTCAAGGGTCATAACGTATGTTAAATGATATATTATGATGATTTTTATGAAAATATGAGATTTTATGATTTATGGTAAAGTTGTGTAATTTTTACTGTTAAAAATGCTATATTTTACAAATATGGAAAGGACACGATTTTATGATTAAAAAGGAAAAGAAAAATATTATGAAGAATGTGAATTGACTGTGACAAATAGGATATGATATATGATTTTTGATAATATCGTGAGGGAGAAGGCCCCAGAGGGAGCCCGTTTATGAGAAAAGGCCCCAGAGGGAGTCCGATGATCGTATTTCCATTTTACGTCAGTGACTAGTGCTCGTCCCCATACGTAATGGTGAGCTAAGACTGAGCAGCCGACCAGAGAATAAAAGGCTAGTCACTTTCAAGGATCAAACTTCACCCAAAAAGATAAAGGATTGAAAGCTTTACGATTTTACGATTTATTATTTTTTTATGCTTACAAGTAATTTAAGTAAAAATATGATTTCAATGCATGTGTTTGTATATATATTACTTGATACTCATGTTTAGGACATGCTGAGTCATTAAACTCACTAGGTTTGAATGCTGCAGGTGATTATGATATTGAGGGAGGCGATGACGCTTGAGTGAATCGAGTCCGACAGTACACTCCCGAGGGACATTTATTTTTCGTATTAGCTTGATAGTCAAAGTTTTAAAAGATTTTGTTAATGATTTTATTAGATATTTTATGCTTTATTTTGGAGTTAGTATGATAATGTTAAATGTAGAAGTCAAATTTTGTTAATTGACGATTTAGGGATTTTTATGCAGTTTAGATTTTAAATGTTAAATTATTTTGATTTATGGAAATGTTAAGTGATTTTAATTATTAATTTTTGAAATAATGTTTATAAGAAAAACAATATAGTGAAATTTTAAAGTTAAAAAATAGAGGACGTTTCAGTTGGTATCGGAGCCGACCTCTCCTAGTACGTTGTGGTTCGGGGACAAAGAGACCCGGGGCCGAAGAGGTCGGGGGGTGATCGCCGGTGCCATGAGGTTGCACGGACAATGAGCGGCTCCTTGCAGACTTCTAGACGGAGGGAACATGAATGAACCGATCTTACAGCGGAAGGAGAAGGATTCCGAAACTGTTCAGGTATGGGACTGTATAGTTGAGGAGAGCTTAAAAAATTTGATATGTACTACTCATTTCAAGAAGGTGCATCTTCTTTTCGATAGCTTATCATGAAACGTCTGCTTATTCGTGTTCTTAAAAATACTAGATTTTTTTTTCAAACCTCACATAGTATTCGGCCGAATCATAAAATATTTTGGAACCATTTTAAAAGTAAAACAACCAACTATTTTATCAACCCAAAAATATTATTTGAAAAGTATAGCCCATACTATAACCTCTCAAAAACCACTCATAAATAAATTTTCGAAAAAAATGCCTTTAACATCACTTAAAATCATAAATCATAACTAGTGCGGAAAACTAGCGTAGGTCCTCGGGTTATGTGCACCTTCAGTCCAGTCGGATCAACCATCAAGACCTCCATAAACATTATTATCATAATCACCTGCATCAATCACACCTATTGAGTCTAAAGACTCAACACGTCATATCCTTGATAACAAGTAATACGTAAAATACAGTTAACATATAATAGTGAAAAATACTTGTACTTAAAATATCGTTTTCATGAAGATGCATAAACATCAAACATGACCATTTTCATAAATATTTTCATGATTCATTTCATAAACCTTAACATTTTTTCTTTTTCCTCAACATGACATGACATAAAACATTTTTCATGATCATAAACATTTTTCCTTTTCCTTTGTTGAATTCAGATCGTTAATTGTGACTTTTCTGATCATGACATGAAGGTCGATGGATCCATCTACATATAACTACAGTACTGGGCGGCGGGGGACACCAGCAACACTCTCACCGGTCAACTGGGCCCTGGCCTATCATTTTTCGAATAGAAATACGATCGTCGGGGCTCCCTCTGGGGCCTTTTCCCATAAATGGGCTACCTCTTGGAGATTTTTCCCTCACGATATTCCCATTCTTCCGTTACCACAAAACCGTTACCACATATTCACAATCACTTCACTTCCTTCAACATTTACATTCTCATCACTTTATAAAAATAATGCATAACATAACATTTTGTTTTTGAAACCAAGCATGCAACATGTCTTTTAAATGTCTTCCTTAAATCATAAAAATCCCTTAGACATTTAAAAATCATACTTTAATCATGAACATTTCATAAACATTTAAAAATAATCATAATATCATAAAAAAAAGCATTTAGGGCACTGCCATGACGTTTACTAATTTCTAGGTAAAAAATGACCGTTTTACCCCTGGACATAAAATTTCCCGTTTTTGACATTTTCTTAATTTCATTGACTATAACATGTCCCAAATAATTATTTAAGCCTACACAAATTTTTCTATATTTTTATTTGGCTTAAATCGATGACTTTTAATTTAATCTTTAAATGTGACGTATTAATACGTTTTAATCCCGAATTAAACCAAACCTTAATATAAAATTCCCAAATTAAAAACTTAAACTTCTAATAATTATTTAAGTTTAAATATAATTTTTCATAATTTTATTAAGCTTAAATCTAGGTGTTTCCCTATTCGTTTTTAAACTTAGACGTACTTCCCAGTTTTGACTAGTATGGACTCAAAACTTAACCAAACTTTACCAAACTTGAACCAAAGCTTAATAACACCTAACTAACCCATATACAACCAAATTCCAGTCCATTAAGTCCCTTGGATATGCCTAGGAAGCTACTGAATTTTATGCACAAGAGTCCTAGTCCTAATATGATTCGAACCTAGGCTAGCTTCGCCTCCAGCCCTTAACCACCATGTCCAGCCTCTACCCATCCCTCCTATGCAGCCCAATTAAGTCTAGTGGACCCTCCCTAACCGCATCTAGCAGCCGTGACCCTCAAAGACTCCTAGTCGAAGAGTCCTTTCCCTTAAGGAGTCTATTTTCGTTTTTATTCCTTCCCTATTTTTTTCAGCCTTTAAACATACACCTAGGGACCCTTAAACATGTGAAAAAACATCACTTCAAGTACCTCTACCATGGCAGCCCCTTTGTGCATCATTATGAAGAGTTTTAAAAAAGAAAAACTCTTGTTTTGTGCACGTATAACCATAAAAACGAAAATATAAAAGTTATATCACGTTTTTCGTGCAATCATGTATCAAACACAAAATATGGTGTGAAAGATGAGTAAAAGGAGAATATGGCGTAAATAACGCACGATTATACGTTGACGATTGAAGAACGACGACACGAAGACGATGGCTTGATTTTTCCTTGAAAAATTTTGATCCTCCTTGAAAAATATGATGTGTGTGCCGTGAGTTTAAGGTGCAAAGGATTCCTTGAATTTGTTGGGGTGAGGGAGTCGTGGGTGTTTGTGGGGTTATGGGGGTGATTAACATATTTTATAGTTAATAATTCTTTAATTAAGCTTAGACCCATTAAGCATACAAATTAGGCCCATTAATGCTTAATTAGAATTTAATTAAAATATTAAAATAGTTTTGTTTAAATAAGTTTGTGAATTTATTAGCCGGGTTGTCAAAACGTTCGTATTTTTGTTGAAAAACCAACACCGATAAAATTTACGTCCCGGCGTATAAAATCACCTCAAAATCCCATATTTTCAAAAATAATAAAAAGCATCTCCTGAATTTTAAATAATTTAAAACAAATATTTAATAAAAATCATTTTCTATTTTTCAGCCATCGATCTCCGTTCCTCGATCGCAATTTGAATAACCTTTAAAAATATATTTGAAACGTTCAGTCCTCTTTATTGTTTTAAAAGTACTAAAAATTTTTTTTTCTAAACCTCACTTAGCATCGGCCGAACAATAAAATATCTTTGACATCATTTTAAAATAAACATCCAACTGCTATTTAAAAATCCAAGGAAAATATTTTAAAGCATAAAATCGTCAAACATTTTACTAAACCTAAAAAACAATAATTTGAAAAGAATAGCTCATACTAAACCTCTCAAAAATCTCTCAAATGCATAAATAAATAATCTTAAAAATCTTTAATCATAAAGCATGAGTCAAAATTCATAATGCGGAAAAAGTAGAAGCGCTGGTCCTCGGGTTGTGTGCGCCTTCAGTCCAGTCAAATCACCTGTCAAGTCCTCCCTCAAACTCACCTGCATCCATCACACCTAGTGAGTCTAAAGACTCAACACACCATAATCTTTATAACGAGTAATACGTAATACAGTCAACATATAACGGTGAAAAATACTTGTACTTAAAATATCGTTTTCATGAAGATGCATAAACATAAACATTTTCGTAAACTTTTTCATGATGCATAAAACTTTAAACATAAACATTTTCATGACATGCAAACATGAATTTCCTTTTCCTCAACATGACATGACATAAAACCTTAAACATAATCATGAACATTTCCTTTTTTTTTCTTTTGTTGAATTCAGATCGTTAATTGTGACTTTCCTCAACATGACATGAAAATCGATGGATCCATCTACATATAACCACAGTACTGGGCGGCGGGGACATCAGCGACACTCTCACTGGTCAACTGAGCCTTGGCCTATCATGATCGAATAGAAATACGATCGTCGGGGCTCCTTTTGGGGCCTTCTCCCATAAATGGGCTCCCTCTGGGGCCTTCTCCCCTCACGACATTCCCATTCTTACCTCAAACCTCATATCCTCATAACCTCATATTCGCAATAATGGAAACACGATCGTCGGGCTCCCACTGGGACCATAATCCTCACGACGTCGCCAACATTAACGAATTAGTCACAATCACTTCACTTCCTTCAACATTTTTCATTCCCATCACTTTAGAAAAATCATGAATAATATTTGCATTTTTCATTTTGAAACCAAGCATGCAACATGTATTTTAATTGTTATCCCTCAATCATAAAAATCAAATAGACATTTAAAAATCATAATTTAATCATAAACATTTCAAATGACATTTTAACCTCAAAACATTTAAAATAACATTTTTACATATTAAATCATAACCATCTAAAATTCCTTAAACATTTAAAATATCATTTTAACATATAAAATCTCATAAACATTTAAAATATCTTTTTTAACATAAAAATTCCACAAACATCCATAACTATAAAAAAAAAATCATATTAGCACATAAAACAGCATTCAGGGCACTGCCATGACGTTTACTAATTTTTAGGTGTAAAAAGACCGTTTTATCCCTAGACTCGACATTTTACGTTTTCGACTTTTATCTTGATTTCATGACTCTAACATGTCCCAAATAATTATTTAAGCCTACAAGAATTTTTCCATATTTTTATTTAGCTTAAATCGAGGACTTTTAATTTAATCTTTATATAAGACGTATTAACGCGTTTTAATCCTGAATTAAACCAAACCTTAATATAAAATTCCCAAATTAAAAACTTAGACTTTTAATAATTATTTAAGCTTAAACATAATTTTCCATGATTTTATAAAGCCTAAAACTAGGTGTTTCAATTAATTCGTTAATTAACGTTTCGTGCGGCGATTAAATCCCGAATAAATCCAAAACTCGTTATTTTGATCCCAAATTTTAAACATAGAATTTTTATCATTTATTCTACCCTTAGGAGTCATGAACCGCACCCGTGGACCCATGGTTCCAATTTTTGACTTGTAATTTTCGAAATTGACCCTTTCATGAACACCCCGAGCAATCTTCCAAATTACTCGAGCCATGGTCGAGCTGCCTCAAGCCAAACCCTAGCCAACCCACCTAGGGACCCTACTGACCAAGCCTAGCCCCTAGAACAAGCCCCTAAGCCGCTCAAACTTGCTTGAAACTGGACCCAAAATTCTGCATGCTGTGCGTGAGTCTCATTGGTACAAAAAGGACTCCTATCTAGTCTAGGATCCTTCCAACCGAGTCAACATCGAACCCAGCACACCCTAACCTCCCCTGGACCGCGCCCAGACCCTGCCCAGACCAGCCCAAGCCCTGGACCTCGCTCACGAAGCACCTGAATCAGGAAGCAACCTGCGCGCACAAGCTGCCTTCATGGTGCCTCTCTCACGTTTTCTGTTTTTCTCGAGCCAGCAGCCAGCCCACCACTCCAGCCCCTAGACCGACTCATGCACATCATCCTAGGACCCTGATGAAGCCCTAGCCCAGCTCCATACATGAACAACACACTCTCGGCCCTTCAATATAGCATACAGTTCCATGTTGCTTTTATGTGCAGCGTGTCGTGTGTTTTCTAGGATCCCTTAGGACGTGTAAATCATGCTTGATCATTACCTAAATCATGCCAGCCCCTCAACACATATTAAACATGTTTTTGGAACAACAATTCACAAGTTTACCTCATGTACATGCAATATTTCGAAAATATTCATAAAAACCTCATGCTTTTCATTCAAATATAACTTAAACAATAATACGATGTGATAGACGAGAAAAGGAGATGTATGGCGTGCCTTTGCGTATTATACGCTCGAATAATCGTTGACGACGAAGAACGGAGGGACACCTTGGCTAGCTTTCACTTGAACCTTCGAAAAAACCTTCCACTTGTGATGTGTGTGTGCCGTGGGGTTTGAGGAGTTGTGGGGAGAGTTTTCAGAATATAAAAAGTGGGAGGCGTGAGTTTTTTGTTGCATGGTGTAGGGTTTTAAGTGTTTTAATATATTAAATACACTAATTAAATTACTAACTAGGCTTAGACCTATTAAGCCTCTAAATTAAGCTCATTAGTCTTAATTAGGTTTTAATAAAATATTAACAAAGTTTTTGTTTAATAAGTTTGTGAATTTATTAGCCGGGTTGCTAAAAAGCTCGCATTTTCGTTGAAAAACCAACACCGATAAAATTTACGTCCCGGAGTATAAAATCACCTCAAAACCCCTTATTTTCAAAAATAAGAAAAAGCATCACCCAAATTTTAAATAATTAAAAAAAACTATTTAATAAAAACATTTTCTATCTTTCAGCCATCGGTCTCCGTTCCTCGATCACAACTCGAATAACCTTTAAAAATACATTTTAATGCAACCATGTATAAAATATAATTTAAACATACAAATATGCACAACATAATCAATTCATGCAATTAAAATATTTAATTAAAATACAAAAGAATTTAATAATTGCTTGCATGTGGTTTGCGTGGACCTTAAAATTTTCGGGCCGTTACAATATTTTAATGCAATCATGTAGAAAAGTATATTTTAAACATGTAAATATGCACAACAAAATTAATCCATGCAATTAAAACCATTAATTGAAATGCACAAGGAATTTAATAATTTGCGCATGTGGTTTGCGTGAACCTTTAAATTTTCGGGGCGTTATATATCACATAAAAACTCCAAAGTTAAGCGTGCTTGACTTGGGGAAATGTTGGGATGGGTGACCCCTGGGAAATTTCCTAGGGTGCGTGTGAGTGAGAACATAAGCACGCTGGGAAGACTTGCCTTGATACAGTGAGGGCAGTCATCGAATCTGAGGCGTTACAGAAAGGATTTAAATCTCCTTACTTTTAAAATTTTGCTAATTAAAATACTTAATATTCTTTATTTCACTCGATAAATTAAATTTGACTCTAAAACGCTAAAATTCATAAACTATTTAAAATAAATAATTTATTGGCTTAAAATAAAATTATAACATTTAATTTTAACAACTCAATCGTCTTCAGTCTTCTTTCCCGGTCCGGCATCGAATATTCGCATGAAAAGCTAAAACACTAGTAAACATTTTAAAATGCATAAAAATAAACATATAGACATTTAAAATAATTTAAACATATAGCATGCATCACGTAAATCATTAATTAAATAAATTAACAATTATAATCATGCATGAGATTTACGTGTACTGGTTTTTTGGACACTATACCTTATATCTCAAGGATAAGAATTCATTAAAAAACTTTGATTGATTACAAAGAATTGTAATAATCCACTTCTGTTGGACTTATAAAATACAAAAATGAAACTCTTAGTTTTCTTCTTATCACTTATCAATTGTTAACTGAATAGCTCTAACGAGTAGTACAAACGCTACGAATAAATCAATGAGATAAGAGCTAAATGTGGCGATTTGTAAATTGAATAAACTCGAAAGTGAATCACAACTGACTAATTTGTTCTTGATGTAGTTGTTCGTGGATTGTTTGTTCCTATGTATTAATCCTTCTTCAACTGAATTCATCAGCTATATATAGTCTTCGATTCCAACGATCACATTGAATGCATTAAATGATTAATATCCGTTTAATCGTCTTTTAGTCAATGTAGATGACTTTTTCTGACAAAGGTATATCAGACTGTTCTGCTTCATCTGTTCAACTAAGTTTGTCTCCTGAGATTCAAGTTGTAACTGATGATGTTGTAAACTGATCAGGAGTCAAACTGGTTGACTGATCAGTTTGGCTGGATTACATCAGTTCTAATTGATTCTTTTCATTTTGAACATTCAAATTCAGTTAAGTAATTTCAGTTCAATTTTGTGAAGCTTTCAGATCTGATCTTCAATCTGTTTAACGATATTCGAATCATCAGTTTCTCAACTTATTTATACTTATAAGAACTTTAGTCTATTTACTTCAGCTCTTAATACATCTCAATCCGATAAGTCTTTTTAAGTTTTGAGATCAGTTACGAACTCTCAGTTGCATCAGTTCAGTTTGCTTTTTCAGTTTTTTTACCGATTTGATTTTCAAACTCTGAAACTCATATTTTCCAACATATAGTATGGAGCTTGTTTGTTTAATATGATATTGTGCCACAGAGATGTTTGCTACCTCGATTGGTCCGGATTAGGTGGTTGTTGGCTTCGAGGCTCGGCCATATCCCAGAGACGGTTCGCTGAGTCTTGGACCAGCTCGAGCATATAATGTATGATTGTTGATATCAATCATTTGACTCCTGATATCTTGCACATGTTCATGCATTGGATTCATACATGACAATATGGCATTTCTATGTCATATATCATGGTTTCTTGATATCCCGTGTTGGGGTTTCTGAACCCAATAGGTGGTTTTCGTGTCTTTTATGTGTAGACATGACATATGGTACATGTGGTTCGACCTTAGATGCTCGAGAGAAAGCACCAGAAAGTACTAGAGATTTTTTAGAATGGACTCAGTTATATTTAGGTATTGCGTAGTGTTGTCGTCTCTCGTATATTCCATGTATATATTTGGAGGATTTTATTATGTTATTATCGAGCTTTGTCAGTTCTATGATTTTTTTTGGCTTGTTTAAGCTTTAATTGTGTTTGGCTGATACTTGTCTATGTTAGTTTTTTTATTTTGGGCATATGTTGTTTATTTTGAGTATTTGATTTTTCTGATATGTCATATTCATGGGAAGGTCATGCTAGAATTTTTAGAGTCCCAAACGTAAATTTTAACTCTTTTTCCACTGTTTATTAATTAATTATGATTGCATGTTAATTAATCCTGATTAAGATAACGGGCCCTCGCATGTAGTGTTGTGTCCTCTTTCTCAAAAAATGATGTATGGGCCGTTTATTTTTCTCATGTAGTATGTATCTCTTTTGAACCGACTTGCGATTATGGTAACAGATAGATTTTTCCTTCACAGAGTAATATCCGGTTAGACTTGCCTTTTTGCGAGACAATATCGAGTCGTTGTAACCGGCTTGAATTTGTCTTCTTTTTAACATTTATGGCTTGACTTAAAACTCTTTGGTTTAACACAACATAAACCATAGTGCTTTCCCTTATTCTCAAGATTTACATTGAATGAACTCCGGGATGATCATGTTCATATATCGTGCTATACCAGATAAAATTTATTATGTTAAACTTACCTTTTCTAGACACGATTGAGTACTTACCTCAGAAGAGTTATACTCATTGTTGTCAAACCCTATATTAGTTCTATCACCGGCTGATTTTTGCAACTCGTGCATCTTTTCAATTGAGGAACAAGATTTGTTCCAAGAATTGAATAGAATTGTGAACTGTTCATTAATATTTTCTTGGAACACTCTTCGCATATCATCGTTTTCAACCACTAGTAGATTGATTTATTCTTTTAGACCATCAACTTGCTTTCGCTCCGAACAGTTAGAGTTGTTTGACTCGTCTCTTAGATTTTTGATTTCTGCCTTAGCTTCAACAAATAACTGCGAGTCTTTTTAATTCATCCCCCATTTTCTCTTGATATCCTCAGCAATTCGGTTAAATATTTGTTATCTAGTCAGCACATTTTTTGTTGGAAGTGTCTTCATTTTTTGTTGGAATTAGGATTGTGGCAGATAGAGCTTTAGTTTGTTGTGAAGCGAATGGCTCTTCTCCCGTCTGGATTCCCAGTTCAAACTCATTCATCAAATCATTAAGAGTCTCACTAAGCTTTATTTTTTTATTATCAAATTTTTGGATTTCAACGGTTAGCTTGTTTTTTTTGGTTTTATTGTTGTTTAGGCCGTCTTCTTCAAGATTTCCTTGGCCGTTGAACATATCTTGGTCTATCTGAACATATTTTTGTCAAGAGTTTTGTATAGATTGTCTTTGACCACATTATCAAGGTTTGGCTTCATATACATCAAGTCGGTTAATATTTTATGTTTGAGTAGCTGCTGTATATGACTTATTTCATGAAAAAGGTAATATATTTGGAATGTTTTGGAAAATGATTAGAGCTTGAACTAACACGTGCATTTTTTCCCATTGCTCAGCACCCAAATTCAATTTTGAAATGCACTAAACAAACTTTTGAAGTAATTAAAAAAAACTCTAAACAAAAATCACAAATAACCTGCTAATTTGGCCATAATTTAGAAAACTCAAGGGAGCAAAAAAAGAAGAAAAGAATGGAAGCACCCTACTGTCAAGCAATCTATTTATATCTGCAAATAACTTTACACCTAACTACAATATCATGCACATAAAAACCAGGCGTTACCATGATCCTGACTCGGCTAGAACCCTGAATGTTCTGCCTATCTGTGAAAACGTCTTCCTCGTAGCGAGCTTCAAAAGGGCGATTTTCCTCGACTCTCAATATACTCAAAGGCGGATCAAACGAGAAGGCGAGTAAATGGACCAACCATATGCATTTTACCGATACGAAAAATGCTTGCAGGAGCTGCTCAGGCCATGGCCTGGTCCGACCTAAAATTGCAACTATGCCATTCATTTTCTGATCACAAAATTTACTGAATTCTTCACTGTAATACTTGGTACCTTTTCTCAAAACATCATTCCATCGTAGATTTCTCAATGTGGCGAAGGATTGGAACTTTTCTTGCCGGTCTTGTTGCGGATCCAAGAACTTCGGAGTACCGTTTCTTTGAAACACACAGTTCTCGAAATCTTGGTAAAGGGATTGGTTTATGACAGCTTCTAAATGGTATAGCACAGCTTTTGATTGTTTTGAATTCAGAGACAGATTGTACGGTTGAAGAATCGAGTTCAGATTATCCATTAGAGAGTGATCACTATCTTGAATCCACCCGATTAAAATCTTGCAGAATTGCTTAACGGATAATCTTGCTTCCGACACTATCTGCAAGAATCCCTCCACCATTGCTTCCTCACTCACTGGCATCAAGTTTTCTGCACTCCCATCAAACAATTTCCCTCGTTTTGAAAGCTTTTTCATCGCTCCATCTGATTGAGAATTCTTCACTTCCACAACTTGTGTTAAGGCCTTTCTATGTCCCTCACAATAAGTCTCTAAATACTCTAACTTCTGACTTAGTTCCCCTAATGATACCTTCATATCGGAAACTTCAACCAATGCGGCATCTCTGCTTTTATTAGCTTCTGCCACCTCTTTCTTCATTGCATCGATTGATATCGTCCCCGAGTCACTAAGAACTTGGGAGACTTCGGTGGGTTGTGACTGAATAAGAGGTGCATTGTCATTTCTATTCTTCTTCTTTAGCTTAGGGAACAACCATGAAAACTTCATCCCTTTATTTCTTGGTTGCGAATGAACAGAAGAGTGTGACTTAGGGGACGGAACAACACTTTTAGACTTCTGGTCATTCTTGAATATGCCAAGGCATTCGCTACTTATCGACGCAGGCTGGCAATTGTTGCAAGATGTGAGTGATTTTAAGTCCCCTAAGCTGCTTCTCCTAGACTTAGTGTAACCTGCCATGGAATATTGATCTTCTGAAGGGCATACGTGTCCCTCCAAGTTCATTAATTCTAAAGGCAACCCTTT